>NC_069501.1:1221036137-1221173637 GCF_027579735.1 Bombina bombina
TTACCGCCAATAGAGCTCCCAGTACTTTTGAGAAAATTCTGGGAGCTGTTGCAAGGCCAAATGGAAGCGCTACAAGTTGAAAGAGTTTGTCCAGATAGGCAAATCTCAGAAATTTGAGATGATCCCTGTGAATGGGAATGTGTAGGTATGCATCCTTTAGGTCCATGGTCGACATGAATTGACCCTCCTGGACCAGAGGAAGGATGTAATGGATAGTCTCCATCTTGAAGGACGGCACTCTGAGAAATTTGTTGAGTAATTTTAGATCTAGAATGGGTCTGAAAGTTCCCTCTTTTTTGGGAACCACAAACAGGTTGGAGTAGAACCCGAGACCTTGTTCCTGTATTGTGAAAGGAATTATTACTCCCAAGAGGTAAAGATTCTGTACACATTTTAAGAACGTCTCTCTTTTTATTTGGTCTACAGATAATCTTGAGAGGTGGAACCTGCCCCTGGGAGGAAAAGTCTTTAACGCTAACTTGTAACCCTGGTAAACTATGTCCACTGCCCACGGGTGTGGGACATCTAGTTTCCAAGCTTGCGAAAACTGAGGGAGTCTGCCCCCCGCTTCATCCGATTCTGTATTGGGGGAAGATCCTTCATGCTAACTTAGAATCAGCAGAGGGTTTCTTGAATTGTTTCCCCTTGTTTCGAGATTTAGTTTAGAGATTTAGAGTCAACTGCAGGTTTTTCCTACCCATAGTATCAGAAACAGTTTCTGGCAGACTGGGTTCAAACAAGTTCTTACCTTCGTAAGGAATTGCTAGAAGCTGATACTTAGAGGAAACATCAGCTGACAAGGATTTCAGCCACAATGCTCTGCGCGCTAATACAGCAAAGTCTGATATTTTAGCACCCAATTTAATACCCTGCAAGGGGAGCGTCCGTAATAAAGGAATTGGCCAACTTAAGAGCCGTAATCCTATCTTGAATTCCCTCTAAAGGAGTCTCTACCAGAAGAGACTCAGACAAGGCGCCGAACCATTAGGCTGCAGCACTTGTCACAGTGGCGATACACACTGTAGGTTGCCATCTGAAACCCTGATGAACATACATTTTCTTCAAATAAGCCCCCAACTTTTCTTAAAGGAGCAGCTATCCTCAATAGGAATAGTAGTTCTCTTAGCCAGAGAAGAAATGGCCCCTTGTGCGTTAAGCACCGATTGCCACTACTCCTTAATGGAGTCAGCAACAGGAAACGTCTTCTAAAAGACAGGGAAAAGGAATCCCAAGCCCCTCCCATTCCTGTGTTATAATCTCCATGGCACGGTCTGGCACAGTAAAGACCTCCACAGCAGGAGGACATCAAAGAATTTATTAAGCTTATCAGATTTCCTAGGGATGACAACAGTGGGAGTATCTGAGTCAACAAGAGTAACAAAAAACCTCCTTAAACAGTACACGGAGGTGTTCAAGTTTACATCTGAAGAATACAACTTCAGCATCAGATGAAGGAATTATACTGTCCGAATCTGAGATTTCACCCTCAGAGGCTACCGACGTATCTTCCTCATCAGACTTATGAGAAACGTTAACTTGGGTAACAGAAGTCGGAGAAGAAACACCAATATCTGAATCTTTAATTTTCCTCTCGCATTTACCCTGTAGCATGGGAATGACCACTAATGCCACAGATACCGCATAGGATACCTGGGCAGCAATATCTGCTTGCAAAAAAAACTCCTCCAGGAGATTAAGAGGAACTGCAGGGCACTGCATGTGACGTCAATAAGGCTTGGGACATACAAGGAGAATGCTGTGGCATAGTTTGAACAGCATCAACCTGGGAGATTGATGGCTCAGAAACAAGGAATCTATCTTTATGAGCAACAGTCTGAAAAAATAATAAAATATGCAGGTACTGTATCTAGAAATTTTAACATGAACTGTACTGTGCCATTAAGTATAATAAAATAAACTGTGCCTTAAATAATTAACTTGCTAGTCCCCCAAAGGACTGAGTCCTTAAAGTAATCTTACAAAAACCTTATGTACTGTACCTTTAAGGATAATTAAATAAACCGTGCCTTTAAATTAAACTTAGTAGTCCCCAAAGGACTATCTGTGTTCCTAAGGTAATCTTACAAAATATGCAAATCCTTTGGCGTGAGAAGACAATTTTCACATTAGGGACAACTTGATACTCTGATTTAGATGCCTACCTGTCCCCTCGTCAACCAGACAGCAATTGCGATCCAACAGAGCAGCCTTTAGACAGATCGTCATAACAACTGCTTCTCCATCAAAAACAGGTCTCCTAACACTACGCAACAGCTTCAGGCTGTATTGAGAAGCACATCACTTAACAGATAGACGCTGTGCTACAGAGAAAGTGTGCGCTTCAGTCAGAGGAGAAATCCCGCCTCAGCAAAACACCAGGGAGAAGTATCCGTCTCCAAAACGGCAATCTGCGACTCTGTGTCGCTAAAAGGAAAAAAAAAAACAAAAAACATAGCTCTCTCTCAATTTGTGCCCTTTGAACAATGATCCAGAGCCCAAAAAAGTAAATTTATGCTTACCTGATAAATTGATTTCTTCTATGATACGACGAGTCCACGGATTCATCTTTTACTTGTGGGATATTATCCTCCTGCTAACAGGAAGTGGCAAAGAGCACCACAGCAGAGCTGTCTATATAGCTCCTCCCTTAACTCCACCCCCCAGTCATTCGACCGAAAGTACAGGAAGAAAAAGGAGAAGGTGCAGAGGTGACTGAAGTTTTAAATCAAAAAAATATAATCTGTGTTAAATTGATAGGGTGGGCTGTGGACTCGTCGTATCATAGAAGAAATCAATTTATCAGGTAAGCATAAATTTACTTTTCTTCTATAAGATACGACGAGTCCACGGATTTATCCTTTACTTGTGGGATACAATAGCAAAGCTACAGGACACGGATGAACGGGAGGGACAAGACAGATGGCTAAACAGAAGGCACCACTGCTTGAATAACTTTTCTTCCAAAAATTGCCTCCGAAGAAGCAAAAGTATCAAATTTATAAAATTTGGAAAAGGTATGAAGCGAAGACCAAGTCGCAGCCTTACAAAATCTGTTCAACAGAAGCATCATTTTTAAAAGCCCATGTGGAAGCCACCGCTCTAGTAGAGTGAGCTGTAATTATTTCAGGAGGCTGCTGTCCAGCAGTCTCGTATGCCAAACGGATGATGCTTTTCAGCCAAAAAGAAAGAGAGGTAGCCGTAGCTTTTTGACCTCTAAGTTTTCCAGAATAGACAACAAACAGAGAAGATGTTTGCCGGAAAGCTTTGGTTGCTTGTAAGTAAAACTTCAAAGCACGAACCACGTCCTTGTGCAACAGACGCTCCTTCTTAGAGGAAGGATTAGGACATAGGGAAGGAACAACAATTTCCTGATTAATATTCTTATTAGTAACAACCTTAGGAAGGAATCCAGGTTTGGTACGCAAAACCACCTTATCAGAATGAAAAACAAGATAAGGCGAGTCGCATTGCAATGCAGATAGTTCAGAAACTCTTCGAGCCGAAGAGATAGCAACTAAAAACAGAACTTTAAAAGATAGAAGCTTGATATCTATGGAATGCATAGGTTCAAATGGAACCCCTTGAAGAACTTTAAGAACTAAATTCAAACTCCATGGCGGAGCAATAGGTTTAAACACAGGCTTGCTTCTAACCAATAGAAAACAGAATTTATGCTTACCTGATAAATTACTTTCTCCAACGGTGTGTCCGGTCCACGGCGTCATCCTTACTTGTGGGATATTCTCTTCCCCAACAGGAAATGGCAAAGAGTCCCAGCAAAGCTGGTCACATGATCCCTCCTAGGCTCCGCCCACCCCAGTCATTCGACCGACGGACAGGAGGAAATATATATAGGAGAAACCATATGATACCGTGGTGACTGTAGTTAGAGAAAATAATTCATCAGACCTGATTAAAAAACCAGGGCGGGCCGTGGACCGGACACACCGTTGGAGAAAGTAATTTATCAGGTAAGCATAAATTCTGTTTTCTCCAACATTGGTGTGTCCGGTCCACGGCGTCATCCTTACTTGTGGGAACCAATACCAAAGCTTTAGGACACGGATGAAGGGAGGGAGCAAATCAGGTCACCTAAACGGAAGGCACCACAGCTTGCAAAACCTTTCTCCCAAAAATAGCCTCCGAAGAAGCAAAAGTATCAAATTTGTAAAATTTGGCAAAAGTGTGCAGTGAAGACCAAGTCGCTGCCTTACATATCTGGTCAACAGAAGCCTCGTTCTTGAAGGCCCATGTGGAAGCCACAGCCCTAGTGGAGTGAGCTGTGATTCTTTCAGGAGGCTGCCGTCCGGCAGTCTCATAAGCCAATCGGATAATGCTTTTAAGCCAAAAGGAAAGAGAGGTAGAAGTCGCTTTTTGACCTATCCTTTTACCAGCATAAACAACAAACAAGGAAGATGTTTGTCTGAAATCTTTAGTAGCCTCTAAATAGAATTTTAGAGCACGGACTACGTCCAAATTGTGTAACAAACTTTCCTTCTTTGAAACTGGATTCGGACACAAAGAAGGTACAACTATCTCCTGGTTAATATTTTTGTTGGAAACAACTTTCGGAAGAAAACCAGGCTTAGTACGCAAAACCACCTTATCTGCATGGAACACCAGATAGGGCAGAGAACACTGCAGAGCAGATAACTCTGAAACTCTTCTAGCAGAAGAAATTGCAACCAAAAACAAAAAACTTTCCAAGATAATAACTTAATATCTACGGAATGTAAGGGTTCAAACGGAACCCCTTGAAGAACTGAAAGAACTAGATTTAGACTCCAGGGAGGAGTCAAAGGTCTGTAAACAGGCTTGATCCTAACCAGAGCCTGAACAAATGCTTGAACATCTGGCACAGCTGCCAGTCTTTTGTGAAGTAAAACAGATAAAGCAGAGATCTGTCCCTTCAGAGAACTTGCAGATAATCCTTTCTCCAAACCTTCTTGTAGAAAGGATAGAATCTTAGGATTTTTTATCTTGTTCCATGGGAATCCTTTAGATTCACACCAACAGATATATTTTTTCCATATTTTATGGTAAATTTTTCTAGTTACAGGCTTTCTAGCCTGAATCAGAGTATCTATTACAGAATCTGAAAACCCACGCTTTGATAAAATCAAGCGTTCAATCTCCAAGCCGTCAGTTGGAGGAAAACCAGATTCGGATGTTCGAATGGACCCTGAACAAGAAGGTCCTGTCTCAAAGGTAGCTTCCATGATGGAGCCGATGACATATTCACCAGGTCTGCATACCAAGTCCTGCGTGGCCACGCAGGAGCTATCAAGATCACCGAGGCCCTCTCCTGATTGATCCTGGCTACCAGCCTGGGGATGAGAGGAAACGGTGGGAATACATAAGCTAGGTTGAAGGTCCAAGGTGCTACTAGTGCATCTACTAGGGTCGCCTTGGGATCCCTGGATCTGGACCCGTAGCAAGGAACCTTGAAGTTCTGACGAGACGCCATCAGATCCATGTCTGGAATGCCCCATAATTGAGTTATTTGGGAAAAGATTTCCGGATGGAGTTCCCACTCCCCCGGATGGAATGTCTGACGACTCAGAAAATCCGCTTCCCAATTTTCCACTCCTGGGATGTGGATCGCAGACAAGTGGCAGGAGTGATCCTCCGCCCATTGAATTATCTTGGTCACTTCTTTCATCGCCAGGGAACTCCTTGTTCCCCTCTGATGATTGATATATGCAACGGTCGTCATGTTGTCTGACTGAAACCTTATGAATTTGGCCTTTGCTAGTTGAGGCCAAGCTCTGAGAGCATTGAATATCGCTCTCAGTTCCAGAATGTTTATCGGGAGAAGAGACTCTTCCCGAGACCATAGACCCTGAGCTTTCAGGGATTCCCAGACCGCGCCCCAGCCCACTAGGCTGGCGTCGGTCGTGACAATGACCCACTCTGGTCTGCGGAAGCTCATTCCCTGTGACAGATTGTCCAGGGTCAGCCACCAACGGAGTGAAACTCTGGTCTTTTGATCTACTTGAATTGTCGGAGACAAGTCTGTATAATCCCCATTCCACTGTCTGAGCATGCACAGTTGTAATGGTCTTAGATGAATTCGTGCAAAAGGAACTATGTCCATTGTTGCAACCATCAATCCTATTACTTCCATGCACTGCGCTATGGAAGGACGAGGAACAGAATGAAGTACTTGACAAGAGCTTAGAAGTTTTGATTTTCTGACCTCTGTCAGAAAAATCCTCATTTCTAAGGAATCTATTATTGTTCCCAAGAAGGGAACTCTTGTTGACGGGGACAGAGAACTTTTTTCTTTGTTCACCTTCCATCCGTGAGATCTGAGAAAGGCTAGGACGATGTCCGTATGAGCCTTTGCTTTTGACAGGGACGACGCTTGAATCAGGATGTCGTCCAAGTAAGGTACTACTGCAATGCCCCTTGGTCTTAGAACCGCTAGAAGGGACCCTAGTACCTTTGTGAAAATCCTTGGAGCAGTGGCTAATCCGAATGGAAGTGCCACAAACTGGTAATGCTTGTCCAGAAAAGCGAACCTTAGGAACTGATGATGTTCCTTGTGGATAGGAATATGTAGGTACGCATCCTTTAAATCCGCGGTAGTCATAAATTGATTTTCATGGATAGTAGGTAGGATCGTTCGAATAGTTTCCATTTTGAACGATGGTACCCTGAGAAATTTGTTTAGGATCTTTAGATCCAAAATTGGTCTGAATGTTCCCTCTTTTTTGGGAACTATGAACAGATTGGAATAAAATCCCATTCCTTGTTCTCTTATTGGAACTGGATGCATCACTCCCATCTTTAACAGGTCTTCTACACAATGTAAGAATGCCTGTCTCTTTATTTGGTTTGAAGATAATTGAGACCTGTGGAACCTTCCCCTTGGGGGTAGTTCCTTGAATTCCAGGAGATAACCTTGAGAAACTATTTCTAGCGCCCAAGGATCCTGAACATCTCTTGCCCAAGCCTGAGCAAAGAGAGAAAGTCTGCCCCCCACTAGATCCGGTCCCGGATCGGGGGCTATCCCTTCATGCTGTTTTGGTAGCAGTGGTAGGCTTCTTGGCCTGCTTACCCTTGTTCCAGCCTTGCATTGGTTTCCAGGCTGGTTTGGGTTGTGAAGTATTACCCTCTTGCTTAGAAGATACAGAATTAGAGACTGGTCCGTTTCTGCGAAAGGGACGAAAATTAGGCTTATTTTTAGCCTTAAAAGACCTATCCTGTGGGAGGGCGTGGCCCTCTCCCCCAGTGATGTCTGAAATAATCTCTTTCAAATCAGGTCCAAATAATGTTTTACCTTTGAAAGGAATGTTAAGCAATTTTGTCTTGGAAGACACATCCGCTGACCAAGACTTTAGCCAAAGCGCTCTGCGCGCCACGACAGCAAACCCTGAATTTTTCGCCGCTAATCTAGCTAATTGCAAAGCGGCATCTAAAACAAAAGAGTTAGCCAATTTAAGTGCTTGAACTCTGTCCATAACCTCCTCATACGAAGATTCTTTACTGAGCGATTTTTCTAGTTCCTCGAACCAGAAACACGCTGCCGTAGTGACAGGAACAATGCATGAAATTGGTTGTAGAAGGTAACCTTGCTGTACAAAAATCTTTTTAAGCAAACCCTCTAATTTCTTATCCATAGGATCTTTGAAAGCACAACTATCTTCGATACGAATAGTAGTGCGTTTGTTTAGAGTAGAAACCGCCCCCTCGACCTTGGGGACTGTCTGCCATAAGTCCTTTCTGGGGTCGACTATAGGAAATAATTTCTTAAATATAGGGGGGGAACAAAAGGTATGCCGGGCCTTTCCCACTCTTTATTTACTATGTCCGCCACCCGCTTGGGTATAGGAAAAGCGTCGGGGGGCACCGGAACCTCTAGGAACTTGTCCATCTTACATAATTTCTCTGGAATGACCAAATTGTCACAATCATCCAGAGTAGATAACACCTCCTTAAGCAGTGCGCGGAGATGTTCTAATTTAAATTTAAATGTCACAACATCAGGTTCAGCTTGATGAGAAATTTTTCCTGAATCTGAAATTTCTCCATCAGACAAAACCTCCCTCATGGCCCCTTGAGATTGGTGTGAGGGTATGTCAGAACAGTTATGATCAGCGTCCTCTTGCTCTTCAGTGTTTAAAACAGAGCAATCGCGCTTTCTCTGATAAGTAGGCATTTTGGATAAAAGATTTGCTATGGAGTTATCCATTACAGCCGTTAATTGTTGCATGGTAATAAGTATTGGCGCACTAGATGTACTAGGGGCCTCCTGTGTGGGCATAACTGGTGTAGACACAGTAGGGGATGATGTAGTATCATGTTTACTCCCCTCATTTGAGGAATCATCTTGGGCAATATCATTATCTGTGGCATTACTGTCCTTACTTTGTTTGGACACTATGGCACAATTATCACATAAATTTAAATGGGTAGACACATTGGCTTTCATACATATAGAACATAGCTTATCTGATGGTACAGACATGTTAAACAGGCTTAAACTTGTCAACAAAGCACAAAAAACGTTTTAAAATAAAACCGTTACTGTCACTTTAAATTTCAAACTGAAAACACTTTATTACTGAATATGTGAAAAAGTATGAAGGAATTGTTCAAAATTCACCAAAATTTCACCACAGTGTCTTAAAGCATTAAAAGTATTGCACACCAAATTTCAGAGCTTTAACCCTTAAATTAACGGAACCGGAGCCGTTTTTACATTTAACCCCTATACAGTCCCAGAATGAGGCTCTGTCTATAACTAGAAAGGCCCCCCATCTGAAAAAGGTGTCCAACACAGTGCCTGCCGTTTTTCTAAACGTTCCCCAAGATTATAATACCAATAATTAGTTAGAATCTGCATAATATGCCTAGTAAAGCAATCGTTTTAGCCCAGAAAAATGTCTACCAGTTTTTAAGCCCTTTTTGAAGCCCTTTATTCTTTTATGTTTAACTAAGAAAATGGCTTACCGGTCCCCATGAGGGGAAATGACAGCCTTCCAGCATTACATGGTCTTGTTAGAAATATGGCTAGTCATACCTTAAGCAGAAAAGTCTGCTAACTGTTTCCCCCAACTGAAGTTACTTCATCTCAACAGTCCTGTGTGGAAACAGCAATCGATTTTAGTTACTGTCTGCTAAAATCATCTTCCTCTTACAAACAGAAATCTTCATCCTTTTCTGTTTCAGAGTAAATAGTACATACCAGCACTATTTTAAAATAACAAACACTTGATAGAAGAATAAAACTACATTTAAACACCAAAAAACTCTTAACCATCTCCGTGGAGATGTTGCCTGTGCAACGGCAAAGAGAATGACTGGGGTGGGCGGAGCCTAGGAGGGATCATGTGACCAGCTTTGCTGGGACTCTTTGCCATTTCCTGTTGGGGGAAGAGAATATCCCACAAGTAAGGATGACGCCGTGGACCGGACACACCAATGTTGGAGAAATACCTGTTACACTATGCAAGCGTAACTCTAGGGGGCGCTAGAAGAAATATATAATTTTTAAAAAAAGGCCAACCAAGGCCTAATATAAATATAGATGTATTACAACAATCTGTAGGATAATACTGAAGTATAGTAAAAACAATAACTATAACAACACTAAAAATAATATAAAAATGATCAGATAATAATGTATAAAGACAAAATAATAATGACAATTACAGAAAAAATGAGACATGGACTCATCAAATGTGATGTGATGAGATCAATATAAACAGAAAATGCAGCTTAAAACAAATGCAGCTTCTAACCAAAGCCTGACAAAACGACTGAACGTCTGGAACATCTGCCAGACGCTTGTGCAGTAAAATTGATAAAGCAGATATCTGTCCCTTTAGGGAACTAGCTGATAACCCCTTCTCCAATCCTTCTTGGAGAAAGGACAAAATCCTAGGAATCCTGATCTTACTCCATGAATAGCCTTTGGATTCACACCAATAAAGATATTTACGCCATATCTTATGATGAATTTTCCTAGTGACAGGCTTTCGAGCCTGAATCAAGGTATCTATGACCGACTCAGAGAATCCCCGCTTGGATAAAATCAAGCGTTCAATCTCCAGGCAGTCAGCCGCATAGAAACTAGATTTGGATGCTGGAACGGACCTTAAATAAGAAGGTCCTGTCTGAGCGGCAGCGTCCATGGTGGTAGAGATGACATGTCCACCAGGTCTGCATACCAAGTCCTGCGTGGCCACGCAGGTGCTATCAAAATTACTGAAGCTCTCTCCTGTTTGATTCTCGCAATCAGACGAGGAAGGAGAGGAAATGGTGGAAACACATAAGCCATGTTGAAAGGCCAAGGTACTGCTAGAGTATCAGTACTGCTTGAGGATCCCTTGATCTGGACCCGTAACAAGGAAGTTTGGCATTCTGACGAGATGCCATCAGATCCAATTCTGGTGTGCCCCATTGATGAATCAATTGTGCAAACACCTCCGGATGGAGTTCCCACTCCCCCGGATGAAAAGTCTGACGACTTAGAAAATCCGCTTCCCAGTTCTCCACTCCTGGGATATAGATTGCTGATAGATGGCAAGAGTGAGTCTCTGCCCATCAAATTATTTTGGAAACGTCTATCATCGCTAGAGAACTCTTTGTTCCACCCTGATGATTGATATATGCTACAGTCATGATATTGTCCGACTGGAATCTTATGAATCTGGCCGAAGCCAGCTGAGGCCACGCCTGAAGCACGCTAAATATCGCTCTCAGTTCTAGAATATTTATCGGAAGGAGAGCCTCCTCCTGAGTCCACACACCCTGTGCTTTCAGGGAATTCCAGACTGCCCCCCAGCCCAATAGGCTAGCGTCCGTCGTCACTATGACCCATGCTGGCCTGCGGAAACACATTCCCTGGGACAGATGATCCTGTGAAAACCACCAAAGAGAGTCTCTGGTCTCTTGATCCAGATTTATCTGAGGAGATAAATCTGCATAATCCCCATTCCACTGTTTGAGCATGCATAGTTGCAGTGGTCTGAGATGCAAGCGAGCAAACAGAACTATGTCCATTGCCGCTACCATTAGACCGATTACCTCCATACACTGAGCCACTGACGGCCGAGGAATGGAATGAAGAGCTCGACAGGTGGTTAAAATCTTTGATTTCCTGACCTTCGTCAGAAAAATGTTCATGTCTACTGAATCTATCAGAGTTCCCAGGAATGGAACTCTTGTGAGGGGGATAAGTGAACTCTTTTTTACGTTCACCTTCCACCCGTGAGATCTTAGAAAAGCCAACACGATGTCCGTGTGAGATTTGGCTAGTTGGTAAGTTGACGCCTGAATTAAGATATCGTCGAGATAAGGCGACACTGCTATGCCCCGCGGCCTTAGAACCGCCAGAAGGGACACTAGCACTTTTGTGAAAATTCTGGGAGCTGTGGCTAACCCGAAAGGAAGAGCCACAAACTGGTAATGCTCGTCCAGGAAGGCGAACCTGAGGAACTGATGATGATCTTTGTGGATAGGAATGTGAAGATACGCATCCTTTAAATCCACGGTGGTCATATATTGACCCTCCTGGATCATTGGTAAAATAGTTCGAATGGTCTCCATCTTGAAGGATGGGACTCTGAGGAAATTGTTTAGGATCTTGAGATCTAAGATTGGTCTGAAGGTTACCTCTTTTTTGGGAACCACAAACAGATTGGAGTAAAACCCCTGCCCCTGTTCTGCTTTTGGAACTCTGTGAGGGTAGTATTCATAACTGCGGCCATATCTTGCAGGGTGAAAGAATTAGACGCACTAGAAGTACTTGGCGTCGCTTGTGCGGGTGTTAATGGTTATGACACTTGGGGAGAATTAGATGGCATAACCTGATTCTCTTCTGACTGAGAATCATCCTGCGACATACTTTTATCAGCTAAAATATGTTCTTTGCACTTTATTGCCCTTTCAATGCATGAGGGACACATTTTAAGTGGGGGTTCCACAATGGCTTCCAAACACATTGAACATTGGCTTTCCTCAATGTCAGACATGTTAAACAGGCTAGTAATGACCACAAACAGGCTTGAAAACACTTTATTTAGTGAAAAAATAATCTTAAAAAACGGTACTGCGCCTTAAAGAGAAAAAACAGAATTTATGTTTACCTGATAAATTACTTTCTCCAACGGTGTGTCTGGTCCACGGCGTCATCCTTACTTGTGGGATATTCTCTTCCCCAACAGGAAATGGCAAAGAGCCCAGCAAAGCTGGTCACATGATCCCTCCTAGGCTCCGCCTTCCCCAGTCATTCGACCGACGTAAAGGAGGAATATTTGCATAGGAGAAATCATATGATACCGTGGTGACTGTAGTTAGAGAAATTAAATCATCAGACCTGATTAAAAAACCAGGGCGGGCCGTGGACCGGACACACCGTTGGAGAAAGTAATTTATCAGGTAAACATAAATTCTGTTTTCTCCAACATAGGTGTGTCCGGTCCACGGCGTCATCCTTACTTGTGGGAACCAATACCAAAGCTTTAGGACACGGATGATGGGAGGGAGCAAATCAGGTCACCTAGATGGAAGGCACCACGGCTTGCAAAACCTCTCTCCCAAAAATAGCCTCAGAAGAAGCAAAAGTATCAAATTTGTAAAATTTGGTAAAAGTGTGCAGTGAAGACCAAGTCGCTGCCTTACATATCTGATCAACAGAAGCCTCGTTCTTGAAGGCCCATGTGGAAGCCACAGCCCTAGTGGAGTGAGCTGTGATTCTTTCAGGAGGCTGCCGTCCGGCAGTCTCATAAGCCAATCTGATGATGCTTTTAAGCCAAAAAGAGAGAGAGGTAGAAGTTGCTTTTTGACCTCTCCTTTTACCAGAATAAACAACAAACAAGGAAGATGTTTGTCTGAAATCCTTTGTAGCCTCTAAATAGAATTTTAGAGCACGAACTACATCCAAATTGTGCAACAAACGTTCCTTCTTTGAAACTGGATTCGGACACAAAGAAGGCACAACTATCTCCTGGTTAATATTTTTATTAGAAACAACTTTCGGAAGAAAACCAGGTTTAGTACGCAAAACCACCTTATCTGCATGGAACACCAGATAAGGAGGAGAACACTGCAGAGCAGATAACGCTGAAACTCTTCTAGCAGAAGAAATTGCAACCAAAAATAAAACTTTCCAAGATAATAACTTAATATCTACGGAATGTAAGGGTTCAAACGGAACCCCTTGAAGAACTGAAAGAACTAAATTGAGACTCCAAGGAGGAGTCAAAGGTTTGTAAACAGGCTTGATTCTAACCAGAGCCTGAACAAAAGCCTGAACATCTGGCACAGCCGCCAGCTTCTTGTGAAGTAAAACAGATAAAGCAGAAATCTGTCCCTTCAAAGAACTTGCAGATAATACTTTCTCCAAACCCTCTTGTAGAAAGGATAGAATCTTAGGAATTTTTACCCTGTTCCATGGGAATCCTTTCGATTCGCACCAACAGATATATTTCTTCCATACTTTATGGTAAATTTTCCTAGTTACAGGCTTTCTAGCCTGAATAAGAGTATCAATGACAGAATCTGAGAACCCACGCTTTGATAAAATCAAGCGTTCAATCTCCAAGCAGTCAGTTGGAGTGATGCCAGATTCGGATGTTCGAACGGACCTTGAACAAGAAGGTCCCGTCTCAAAGGTAGCTTCCATGGTGGAGCCGATGACATATTCACCAGGTCTGCATACCAAGTTCTGCGTGGCCACGCAGGAGCTATCAAGATCACCGAAGCCCTCTCTTGATTGATCCTGGCTACCAGCCTGGGAATGAGAGGAAACGGTGGGAATACATAAGCTAGGTTGAAGGTCCAGGGCGCTACTAGTGCATCTACTAGAGTCGCCTTGGGATCCCTGGATCTGGACCCGTAGCAAGGAACCTTGAAGTTCTGACGAGACGCCATCAGATCCATGTCTGGAATGCCCCATAATTGAGTTATTTGTCAAAGATTTCCGGATGGAGTTCCCACTCCCCCGGATGAAATGTCTGACGACTCAGAAAATCCACTTCCCAATTTTCCACTCCTGGGATGTGGATTGCAGACAAGTGGCAGGAGTGAAGCTCCGCCCATTGAATTACTTTGGTCACTTCTTCCATCGCCAGGGAACTCCTTGTTCCCCCCTGATGGTTGATATATGCAACAGTCGTCATGTTGTCTGATTGAAACCTTATGAATTTGGCCTTTGCTAGTTGAGGCCAAGCCTTGAGAGCATTGAATATCGCTCTCAGTTCCAGAATATTTATCGGGAGAAGAGATTCTTCCCGAGACCATAGACCCTGAGCCTTCAGGTGTTTCCCGACCGCGCCCCAGCCCACCAGGCTGGCGTCGGTCGTTACAATGACCCACTCTGGTCTTCTGAAGCTCATCCCTTGGGACAGGTTGTCCAGGGTCAGCCACCAACGGAGTGAATCTCTGGTCCTCTGATCTACTTGGATCGTCGGGGACAAATCTGTATAATCCCCATTCCACTGTCTGAGCATGCACAGTTGCAATGGTCTTAGATGAATTCGCGCAAAAGGAACTATGTCCATTGCCGCAACCATCAAACCTATTACTTCCATGCACTGCGCTATGGAAGGAAGAAGAACAGAATGAAGTACTTGACAAGAGCTTAGAAGTTTTGATTTTCTGGCTTCTGTCAGAAAAATCTTCATTTCCAAGGAGTCTATTATTGTTCCCAAGAAGGGAACTCTTGTTGACGGGAATAGAGAACTTTTTTTCTACGTTCACTTTCCACCCGTGAGATCTGAGAAAGGCTAGGACAATGTCCGTATGAGCCTTTGCTTGTGGTAGAGACGACGCTTGAATCAGTATGTCGTCCAAGTAGGGTACTACTGCAATGCCCCTTGGCCTTAGTACCTTTGTGAAAATTCTTGGAGCAGTGGCTAGTCCGAATGGAAGTGCCACAAACTGGTAATGCTTGTCCAGAAAGGCGAATCTTAGGAACCGATTATGTTCCTTGTGGATAGGAATATGTAGATACGCATCCTTTAAATCCACCGTGGTCATGAATTGACCTTCCTGGATGGTAGGAAGAATTGTCCGAATGGTTTCCATCTTGAACGATGGGACCTTGAGAAATTTGTTTAGGATCTTGAGATCCAAAATTGGCCTGAATGTTCCCTCTTTTTTGGGAACTATGAACAGATTGGAGTAAAACCCCATCCCTTGTTCTCCTAATGGAACAGGATGAATCACTCCCATTTTTAACAGGTCTTCTACACAATGTAAGAATGCCTGTCTTTTTATTTGGTCTGAAGACAATTGAGACCTGTGGAACCTTCCCCTTGGGGGTAGTTCCTTGAATTCCAGGAGATAACCTTGAGAAACTATTTCTGGCGCCCAAGGATCCTGAACATCTCTTGCCCAAGCCTGAGCGAAGAGAGAGAGTCTGCCCCCCACCAGATCCGGTCCCGGATCGGGGGCCAGCATCTCATGCTGTCTTGGTAGCGGTAGCGGGCTTCTTGGCCTGCTTACCTTTGTTCCAGCCTTGCAACGGTCTCCAGGCTGGCTTGGTTTGAGAAGAATTACCCTCTTGCTTAGAGGATGTAGAATTCGAGGCTGGTCCGTTTCTGCGAAAGGGACGAAAATTTGTTTTATTTTTAGCCTTAAAAGACCTATCCTGAGGAAGGGCGTGGCCCTTTCCCCCAGTGATGTCTGAAATAATCTCTTTCAAGTCAGGGCCAAACAGTGTTTTCCCCTTGAAAGGGATGTTAAGCAATCTGTTCTTGGAGGACACATCCGCTGACCAAGACTTCAGCCAAAACGCTCTGCGCGCCACAATAGCAAAACCTGAATTTTTCGCCGCTAATCTAGCTAATTGCAAAGTGGCGTCTAAGGTAAAAGAGTTAGCCAACTTAAGTGCTTGAACTCTGTCCATAACCTCCTCATAAGAGGATGCTTGATTGAGCGACTTTTCTAGTTCCTCGAACCAGAAACACGCTGCTGTAGTGACAGGAACAATGCATGAAATTGGTTGTAGAAGGTAACCTTGCTGAACAAACATCTTTTTAAGCAAACCCTCTAATTTTTTTATCCATAGGATCTTTGAAAGCACAACTATCTTCTATAGGGATAGTGGTGCGTTTGTTTAGAGTAGAAACCGCCCTCTCGACCTTGGGGACTGTCTGCCATAAGTCCTTCCTGGGGTCGACCATAGGAAATAATTTCTTAAATATAGGGGGAGGGACAAAAGGTATGCCGGGCCTTTCCCATTCTTTATTTACAATGTCCGCCACCCGCTTGGGTATAGGAAAAGCTTCGGGGGGCACCGGGACCTCTAGGAACCTGTCCATCTTACATAATTTCTCTGGAATGACCAAATTGTCACAATCATCCAGAGTAGATAACACCTCCTTAAGCAGAGCGCGGAGATGTTCCAATTTAAATTTAAATGTAATAACGTCAGGTTCAGCTTGTTGAGAAATTTTTCCTGAATCTGAAATTTCTCCCTCAGACAAAACCTCCCTAGCCCCTTCAGACTGGTGTAAGGGCATGTCAGAACCATTATCATCAGCGTCCTCATGCTCTTCAGTATCTAAAACAGAGCAGTCGCGCTTTCGCTGATAAGTGGGCATTTTGGCTAAAATGTTTTTAATAGAATTATCCATTACAGCCGTTAATTGTTGCATAGTAAGGAGGATTGGCGCACTAGATTCACTAGGGACCTCCTGAGTGGGCAAGACTGGTGTAGACATAGAAGGAGATGATGCAGTACCATGCTTACTCCCCTCACTTAAGGAATCATTTTGGGCAACATTATTATCAGTGGCATCATTGTCCCTACTTTGTTTGTCACATTCATCACATATATTTAAATGGAGAGGAACCTTGGCTTCCGAACATACAGAACATCGTCTATCTGATAGTTCAGACATGTTAATAGGCATAAACTTGATAACAAAGCACAAAAAACGTTTTAAAATAAAACCGTTACTGTCTCTTTAAATTTTAAACCGAACACACTTTTTTACTGAATATACGCAAAAGTATGAAGGAAATGTTCAAAATTCACCAAAATTTCACCACAGTGTCATAAAGCCTTAAAAGTATTGCACACCAAATTTGAAAGCTTTAACTCTTAAAATAACGGAACCGGAGCCGTTTTTACATTTAACCCCTATACAGTCCCTGGTATCTGCTTTGCTGAGACCCAACCAAGCCCAGAGGGGAATACGATACCAAATGACGCCTTCAATAAGCTTTTTCAGTGGATCTGAGCTCCTCACACATGCATCTGCATGCCTTGCTTCTCAAAAACAACTGCGCATTAGTGGCGCGAAAATGAGGCTCTGCCTAAGACTAGAAAAGGCCCCCAGTGAAAAAGGTGTCCAATACAGTGCCTGCCGTTTTTTTAATAAAATTCCCAAGATTAAAATAACTCTCCAAAGTTATAAACCATTAAATATGCTTATAAAGTAATCGTTTTGGCCCAGAAAAATGTCTACCAGTCTTTAAAGCCCTTGTGAAGCCCTTTTATTCTTATATTGAAAATTAAGAAAATGGCTTACCGGATCCCATAGGGAAAATGACAGCTTCCAGCATTACCAAGTCTTGTTAGAAATGTGTCATACCTCAAGCAGCCAAAGTCTGCTCACTGTTTCCCCCAACTGAAGTTAATTCCTCTCAACAGTCCTGTGTGGAAACAGCCATCGATTTTAGTAACGGTTGCTAAAATCATTTTCCTCTTACAAACAGAAATCTTCATCTCTTTTCTGTTTCAGAGTAAATAGTACATACCAGCACTATTTTAAAATAAACTCTTGATAGAAGAATAAAAACTACATTTAAACACCAAAAAACTCTGAGCCATCTCCGTGGAGATGTTGCCTGTGCAACGGCAAAGAGAATGACTGGGGAAGGCGGAGCCTAGGAGGGATCATGTGACCAGCTTTGCTGGGCTCTTTGCCATTTCCTGTTGGGGAAGAGAATATCCCACAAGTAAGGATGACGCCGTGGACCGGACACACCTATGTTGGAAAAAAAGCATACACGTTTTGCAAAACTGCTTTAAAATAATCAAATCGTTTCAATTTGTTGTATAAGTATTCGAATTATGCAGCTAAGTTTGCCCCACAAGGAAAGGAACACTTAACCCTTACGGTAAAAAAACGGATAATTAATCAACATTTAAATCCGGAAAAAACACCCCCTGCACCTCGCCACAGCCCTGCTGTGGCGCCTACCTGCCCTCAAGGAACTGGAAACAGTGTTAAAGCTTAGATTTGCCCCAATACTCTCACAAGGGCCCACCGGAGTTGGAGCTTGCTGCTTGCCTTGCAAATACAACTGCGCAACTGAGGCGCAAAATTAGGCCCCACCCATCTCACTCGATGTCTCTCAGCCCAAATGAACCGCACAAGAGCAGTCTCAAACTAGCCATGTGGGATTTTAAACCCAAAAAGAAGCCAAGTGTACCCTCTCATGAAAGCATCAAAAACGTTCATGCCAAAAAACGTTATCAGCACTCCCAGTTAAATAAACGTTTGCCCACAAACATTCAAACTCAGTGTCAACCATTTTTTCTTAGCACCTATATGCAAGCTTAGTAATACCCCTCTTCTGTTAGGATTACTGCTTACCCATACCCACATGGGGATACTGTCAGGCAATTTTGAGTCTCTCCAGAAAAAAATTACTGAACATACCTCACTGCTATATAGCATGAAAAACGTTCCTCACACTGAAGTTTCTTAAGTACTCCTCAGCCATTCTGTGGGAACTGCTCTGGATCTTAGTGACAAATGCTAAGATCATCAGCCTCCAGGCAGAAGTCTTCATCCATCTGCTGCCTGAGAGAAAATAGTACACACCGGTACCATTTAAAATAAAAAACTTGCTTGAAGAAAATAAAAACTAACATTTTATCACCTCTTTCACTTTACCCTTCCTAGTACTTAGAGTAGGCAAAGAGAATGACTGGGGGGTGGAGTTAAGGGAGGAGCTATATAGACAGCTCTGCTGTGGTGCTCTTTGACACTTCCTGTTAGCAGGAGGATAATATCCCACAAGTAAAGGATGAATCCGTGGACTCGTCGTATCTTATAGAAGAAATAAACATTAACCCCGGAACCACCAATACAAATAAAATGCAAGTTTTGCAATAAATGTCTCCCGTTCACATGTACCAGTGCCTGCCAAATAAGTCCTGATGCAGGACGAATTCCCATAATAAGTGCAGAATTTCTTATTAACCCTTTAGTGCCAGTCTCTCCTTCCCAGAGGTAAACAAAAATTGCACTTACCTGCACATCCAGCTGTCCAGGAGGGGGACAGCCTACCCGGCGTGAGAGAAAGCCACTCCTCACAGAGACCTGTGGATAGAAGAAATGAACAGAGTAAGCCTACTCTGGCATTCTGTTTGAGAGCAGCAATCCTGTCAGGAAAACGCAGTGAGGCCCACCCCACAAGTTCCTAACTGCTTGAAAGCTACCACAGCCCTACTGAAGGGACTAAGGTTGAGTACAGCTAAACCCAGCTTGTCAGGGAAGATCAGAGCAAGCCTGCTCAGGCTTCCAAAATAAAAAAATATTGATAGAATATTAATCAGACACCTAAAACTTCACCTCCTCCTTGCACCGAAGGCAAAGAGAATGACTGGAGGTTGTGGAAAGGGAAGTTATACTTAACAGTAATTGATGAGTCTGTGGACTCACCATGTCTTAAGAAAGAAATGTGTTTTCCATAAAACTTTGCAGTTGCAATACCATTAATCTAATAAGTATTGTTATTGTACATCAATGATGCCGATATATTTCTAGCAAAATAAAAAAAAAATTCAGGTTGACAAAAGCTTATTGTATAAGCATGCTGGCTGAATAACTTTATTTATTGATGCCATAGGATCACGGGAAAGAGGATCTCACAAATACAATATGATACATGCGCTGCAGAACTGGTATTTTGCCCAGTGCTGTCTCACAGGGATATAATGCATTTATTGAACAGCAATTTACTGAGTATATGACATGCAAGGGGTAGATTAATTAACCAATTAATTAACTTCTTTATCTGGCAGTTTGACAAATAAAATGTCTAAAATAAAAATAAAAGAAGATTTGTGTTTTAAATACCATAGCCAAAAAAAATTACATAAATGTCTCTATGGTTGTGAAACGAAATTTAAAAGTTATTATAAGAGGTTAAAGGGACAGAAGCTACTGTGAAATTAATTTGCACTATTTATATAAACATATGTTAATATTAAATGGACAATAAAGTCAAAATTAAACTCGTGACTCAAATAGAGCATGCAATTTTAAACAACTTTTTGGTTTCATGACCCTTTAAAGCTGTTTATTTTGATGCTAAACAAAGTGGGCCTAAGGGCCCGATTGCTCACTGGCTGAAAAAGATCCTCTACGGCTTGGTTGGTGGGCAGTGACCCACCGAACAAGCATCTTAAAAAAAAAAAAAAAAGTCTATCAGTATAGGAACATCCATTAAAAAAAAAAAAAAAAAACACCACATTTTAATGTTTCCTCATTTAGATGCAACAAGAAAAACAATTGTGTTTTTGTCTTTTTAAAGGGAGATTTTAGTGAAAAAAAGAAACCTTTTTTAATTAGAGCATTTTTAAAAGAAATTCTCTTTTTGTGTGTGTGTTTAGCCTGTGATAACCAGTGGTTCAATGTGGAAGTTATGTAATTGCAAAATTAATTGGCAATACATAAAAGTTAATATAGGCCAACGAATCCTTAGTATCACCAAACGAAATAAATGCAGTAAATGTCAGGTTAAACAATTTTTCAAGAAGAAATGTAACATCCTAAAACTACTTTAATCTCCAGCAACGTAAATGAGCAATCAAATTGTGAAACGCATTGCCTTGGGAGGTAGTAAATGCCAATACCTTAGATACATTTAAAAATGGCTTAGATACATTTCTAGCTATAAACAGAATTCAGCGATGTGTTTGCTTGTGTTAAATTGGTCACCTGTATAGGTTAAACTCAATAGACTTTGCATAGATTTTACACTACAAAAGTATCCCTGCTACCAGAATTCATCTATTGTCCTTAATAAAAATCATAAATAAATTGGTTTTAATAAAAAAAAAAATAAACTCAGATAAATGAGGCACAAATTTATTAAGAAAATAAGTTAGGCACTGTTTTTAAGCAAAAAAAAAAGTTTATATGCAAACATGGCACATATCTATGAAAAGAGTTCTGTATCAGGTAAATAGACCTGGCGTTTTTAGATTGATTATTACCGCAGTGACCCAAAAGTACACGTTCTAAACGCTTCTGTGCTCATTATCTCGAGCATGCACAATCCAAAACCACCGCCAGGTGCATACAGACAGTTTAGTCTTTTCACCAGCACTTTGAGAGCAGATTCGTAAATCAAAGGGTTAAATAAACTGTATGATCTGATGTCACTTTAATTGTCATTGCCAATGCTTCTTCACGTTAATAAGAAATAAGGTCTTGTGCGTTAATATCTTCCCAGATGAGCATGGTTGTAAGTAGACAATTATTTGTGTTAGGGGTTTGCGTTTCTTTTTCTCAGTTTGGTCCCTAAGACAGCAATGCTCTTTACGTTCATTTTGTCTTTATGGCTTTATATTATTTTTGTGGCCACTAACCATAAAAAATAAAAATAAGAAGTCACTGTCATGCGCTATTTTAGAAAAAAAAAATAAAAAAAAATAGGTAAAATATTTTGACAGCTTAGAGAAAAAAAATAAAAATTAAACAGTCTAGAAGACATTGGTGTTCTTCATTCCTGATGTACCAGTGCAAGGCTTGGCATACCTCAGTATCTAGTCGTGTGCACAAACACACATACTGTAAAAATATATGTGCATATATTTAAGTTCAGTTTACTGCATAGAATATATTAGGTGCGTCCTCATTTTCTGCATAAACAACTGCGGAATGTCTGTAGTTTCACTTTTATTAGAGATGTTTGGGTGCTTCTACCATGATCACAGGCCACATTCCAAGAAAGAACTGTGAAAAACAAAGATATAGACGACGTTAACGTGCTGTACCCTTCAGTTACAAAGGGTAAATTAACCTGTGCCAGTAAAGTGACAAATCTAGACATAAAGCAACAAAAGATGAAAAGGGATTTATATAACACACTAACATTTAGAGGGATACAAAGGAGAGGCAATTAAATGCTTTATAGTGTGCCAGAACATTTATTATAAGGCAGCTGCATGAACAGAGCTCTGCAAAGTGATTCAACGTTTAAAACCAGCTTCTGATCCTGAGCACAGATGGTTATTGGTGGCTATGCACATATGCTGCCTCTGATTTGCTCAGCAGTCACTAACAACTCAGGACCAGTAATAGAGCTGACTTTAAAGACACATTAAAGGGACAGTGTACTCCAGAATTGTTATTGTTTAAAAGTGATTACCTTGTATCTAAACCTTTGCAGACTGCCCCCTTATCTCAGTCCTTTTGGCACTTACATTTTAGCTTTCAAGAAAGAATACCAAGAGAACACCAATTTGATGATAAAAATAAATTGGAAATGTATTTAAAAATTACATAACCTATCTGAATCATGAAAGTTTAATTTTGACTAGACTGTCCCTTTAAAACTTGTGGGCACAAGTACAGTAGCAGTCACTACAATTAACCATACAAATTATTTTCCTCCTGTGTCTGCAGCTATCCTCAAAACAATTCTTATTTTAACCCCTTACTAGTAACGGTCAATCAATTTCCACATCTTCATACTAAACGCATCCTGTGAGAGAGGCGATTCAATGATCAGTGTACTGTGCACTACAGGTTAGCGCATGTACGATACAGAGGGGGAGCTTGGCCGCACTACTTTCTATCATCCATGTGCTCTTTTTTTTTTATTTATTTTAAACTTATACATAGTATAAAACTGCACAAATATAACACCCCCTCCCCCCCCACAGTATTGTTTGTGTTCAACAGAATTGCACAATACAGCTGAGAAAAAGATGTCAGCATCACTGATCTGTGAATGTTCATGTCTGTCACAGGGTGCACACGTAAAGGGTTAAAAGAATATATTGCTCTGAAAACAGCTGCAGACAGGGGGAAAACAATAGCACGGCGAGCTGTACTTGTGTATTAACCCCCTTTGTGGAGGTCAAGTAATAATACTAAAAGAAAATGGTCACAGAACATTTTATTATTAAATCTTTATGTACCTCCAAAATATTTTTCACCAATTCTTATTTACTGTACCTTTAAACATATACAGTATATAGGATATGATTTTATAACCACCTATTAGGCAAGAATCAGATAGAACACGTAATTTTAAGACACTTTTATATTCATATTTATAAAAAGAATATGCACATATGGCTTACATTCCTGCTTTTCAAATAAAGATGCCAAGAGAACGAAAATTGATAATAGGAGTAAATTAGAAAGTTGCTTATAATTGCATGCTCTTTCTGAATCATGATAGAAAAAAAATAGTTTTTCCCTGTCATCTAGTAATGATTCTAATACCTTGCGTGCTCCAGCCGCTCACTTAAAAACTCATTTTTTTGTACGCTGTTTGAGCTGTTCTCCAAACTGCGGTCTAGCCTTAGTCATATGGCATTTTTTTGGTAGCTAGAGCACCAATTGGGGAACAGTTCAAACAATTAGTTCATAAAAAATATGACGTTTTGAAGTGGGCGACCGGTGCGCAGGGTAGTAGAATGGAATGGCTAGATAAGAAGGAAATTACAGCACATCTTCAGTGATCAATTAAAGTCAATCTAAAATATCGCTTAGGACCTGGACCTGATTTTAAAGCATGTAAAATTTACCATCACTTTAAAGATAATAACCCATTTGTAGCTATGCATCTCTAGCAGCCAATGGGGTTAAAAAACTAAGTCTGATCTGTTAAATTCTGGTGTTTCTGTAGAATTCACCTTGTACTCATTTGTTTTCAGTAGCGGAACACGCCATGATGCTTTATGTATCTACTTACCTTTACCTTTGGTCGATATTTAAGGTAAAGTGTTCGTGTATATAAGCTGAAAAATAAACAGATGGAACATTTTAATCTCAACCTGACAGCCAAGTGAAACAATATAAATAAGTGTGGCATAAAAATAAGTATTTTTCATGGAGTTAAATGTAAAAGGCTGCCAACATCTAGTTTACGTTAAAACGTATGATCATTTTTTGTAATAGAAAACACATTTTTAAGTAGATTAAGTCAAGTACCTGAACAAAATGTGTAAGTAAGAACCAAGTCCGGTCAAAATGTGCCACCATGCATGAAACTGTGTTACAGCTCCTACTACTGGTGGCATCTTATGTCGCAATCCCCTATGAAAATAAATAAATACGTTAGCAAATATTGCACAACTGTTAGTGACTTTAAACATAAAAACATCTTCATGAAGCAGAAAGATGAGTGATTCGAGAATTTATGACTGTAAATGTAGTAATACCCAGTTAGAAAATAGTACAAAAAAAACTTCAGTTTGTCCTAGATATGCTGTAACTGTAAGATAAAGAATAGATTGGTTTAGTGATAAACCCAATGTAAGATAAAACACCCAGCAGTTTATTGAAACATAGATATTATAAGACAAAACTCAAATAATGAAATCACATCATATATGTAACACTATTACATCATAAGCATTTTTATACTATTATTAAAGGGATAGTCTAGTCAAAATCAAACTTTCATGATTCAGATAGATCAAATTTTCTTCGTTCTCTTGGTATCTTTATTTGAAAAAGCAGGAATGTAAGCTTAAAGGGACACTGAACCCAATTTTTCTTTCTTTCATGATTCAGATAGAGCATGAAATTTTAAGCAACTTTCTAATTTACTTCTATTATCAGTTTTTCTTCGTTCTCTTACTATCTATATTTGAAAAAAATGCATCTAAGCTAAGGAGCCAGCAATTTTTTTGTTCAGAACCATAGGCAGCACTTGTTTATTGGTGCTGTCCAATCAGCAAGGACAACCAAGGTTGTTCACCAAAAATGGGCCGGCATCTAAACTTACATTCTTGCTTTTCAAATAAGCATACCAAGAGAATGAAGAAAAATTGATAATAGGAGTAATTTAGAAAGTTGCTTAAAATTGCATGCTCTATCTAAATCACGATAGAAAAAAATTGGGTTCAGTGTCCTTTTAAGAGCTGGCCCATTTTTGGTTCAGAACCTAGGTAGCGCTTGCTGAATGGTGGCTACATTTAAACACTAATCAGTAAGTGCTACCCATAGCTAAACCAAAATGGTCCGGCTGCTAAGTTTACATTCTTGATTTTTCAAATAAAGATACCAGGAGAACAAAGAAAAAATAATAATAGGAGTAAATTACTAAGTTGCTTAAAATTGCATTCTCTATCTGAATCATGACATTTTAATTTTGACTAGACTATCCTTTTAATAACATGGGGGGGGGGGGGAGACCAACCTATCAGCAGAACAATGGCTCTCTTATGGATGCTAAAAACATAAGGTTCATTAAAGATGCAAACTACAATACAGCTGGACATATGAGAGGGTTATCAAGTGAGGAGACAATTGGCCCTACTATAAGAAACAGCTTTTAAAGGAAAGCTAATAGCAGTTGAGGTGTTCAAACAAACCTATCAGCAGGGCCCTAACTCTCCTGTTTTTTCAAATAGCATGGGCCTAAGATCCTTACACATAAAGGTTGCCATTTCCACGTAAGCAGGTGCGTATAATCAGCAATACAGAGTGTAAGCTGAGGGGTAATAGCTAACAGTAAACATCAGGAAATAACTAATATCCTTACGCAAATATTCTATCATTTCCAGGTGTAAAGGCATATTTAATCAATTATCTCCTTTATGTATAACAGTGGGCTCTCAACAATAAAGCTTTATGCATGTATACTGATACAGACACATCATGCTGTCTCGGCCGCAGACAGCACACTACCCACAAGAATACAATGATACAGGTAAACAAATTATACTATAACCAGGATCCAACTGCAAATATACAGGAGGATTCTGTGTCAATAGGAAAAGCTTCATTGTATAGTGCATACCTAACTTAGCTGTGAAGTATCTCAAATATAATATGCCTGTGCCACATTAAAAAAGATCCCATAAAACCTCTGCTTAAATCCTAGGCTAAGCTTTGACTCCCCTCCAGTGGTGACAAATGGTTATAGCACCTACCATCATGGAATTTTATTTTGAATCCTTGTCCCATTATTAACTATGTGTATATAAGTGTCTCGGATAACAATGTAGTTTAAAAACACCTAACACAGAAATGCAATAAACAACAAGTATATACATTCCCACCAGATAGAAAAACAATAACCCAATGTTTAACCATAAAAAATATCTTTCCATTGATCAGCTACTGAAAACAGGGAAAATGTCCAACAGTATAAGTGTAAGTAGTAGTGAAAACAAATATATAATAACTGTTCCGCTCGAGACCACAATTAAATTGTGGTATAACTGTTCAGGAGAGTCTCAGATCCGTAGATCTTCATGTTGAGATAGCCAGACTGAAACAATTTTCGGCTGTTTGTAACAGACATTCGTTCAGTATAATCTACCGTACCTGTGCAGATTGTTACTGTGAGAAGGGTTATTAATGATCCAATCTTCAATCCAATACCGCTTTTATCAAGAAGTCTACTAATAAAAGTGCACCTCCTGGGTCCCAAGTAAAAAGCAACAAGATTGCGCTGCACAGAGGGCCGGGAGCCTGAATTAGAATCCCCCAGCAAGGATAAATGACGCCGCATCCACACAACAGCAAGACATCAGCTGATAATTGTGCCTTTGTCACATCCAGCCCAGCACAGATATCACACAGCAAAGGGAGAACGGTCATAACCCTGCGGACACCAACAGAGGCTGCATGCCCAGTGCTCAAAGAAAGTGCCTGCGACAGGATCTGATCACCTGCGTGACACATCGACCTCGCATACGGCCCCACACCAGGAACCGCATCAGTACAACTCCCGATTCCGGCAGTACGACTTGGCAATCCACTAACCCGGTAGGTATAAGCATCTCCCTGCCGCATGGGGTTAGAATGGTAGTATGCAGATCCAGGAGCTGGGGCATCAGTATAGTTACCCTGGTGAATGGGTACAACAGTGAGGTGCCCACCATGAGCGACAGGTTGATCAGCTGGTCGTGTATGTTTGACATCCGTTGCCACTACTCCCGAGCAGCATTCATTCAATAATAGTGCTAAACTGGCAAAGTGGTTATGCAGGAGCTGCGTCACATCTAACCTCCATTCATCCTGGGCCTCCGACATCACAACTAACCTCCATTCATCCTGGGCCTCTGACGTCACAACTAACCTTCATTCATCCTGGGCCTCCGACATAACAAATCTTCTGATCTCGTCACAAAGTTAGAAAAGACTGTCCGGGAATCTCTATCATCCCTGGTAATGCTAGGTAGAGAAGGGACCCCCAGGAGTATAAAAATAGCTGTTTTAAATACAAATAAACACCATTTATAGCATATTAGAGCAAGGAACTCTTGACATGCACGTCTGACTCCTTTGGTAGCTGGCTCCGCCCCCGGGGGGGGCAGTGCATTTTAAAAATGGTTTCACCTTAACATGTTTACCAGCAACATAGTTTAAAATGTATGGGGAATTGCTCCTTTAGCTATATTTTTGAATAGGAAATAGCTGTCTCTGCTAATTAGAATTGGCTGAGTTTGCAGGGAGAGCAGATCTTACTAGTTTATCTGTCTATATTTACACAAAATCATCTTTATCTTGTCTCTCTATATACAATTACACAAATACTTAGAGATAACAATGGCAAATTAACATTTCAGTACCTTTATGTACAACCCCCCACTTTGGGATTAAATACATAAAAGGGACAGTTAAAACTTTGTAATTACAAAACACTTTTGTTGTGTTTCTATCAAACAACATATAAGCCAAGGCTAAATATTTCTAAAACAAACATCTTGTTTGCTGCAATTGTTTTTCAACAGCCAAACTCCACCCATCATTTGCCTTCTTTGGAGAAGCTAATCCAGGCTTGAGTTTGCAGACAACAAGGCTAGCTACAGTCTATAGTGTTAAGTGCATTGTTTTGCAGTTACAGGTAGAAAATCCTTTATCTAAACTGCTTGGGACTAGAAAAGGTTTGGATTTCAGAATGGTTTGGATTTTAGAATATTTGCATCTTTAAATAAATGTCTTTAAATAAATGGGACAGTTTGTAGAGGGGATGGAACCAAGTGTAAACAACAATATCTTATGCTATTTAGGCAATATGTACGTCATAATACAGCTCATAGAAGTAACCTAAATTTAGTTTTATAATTATATAAAGAAATAATATTTGTTGCTTTAAAGTCAAACAACTTTTTAAATTATTTATAAAAAGTTGTTGTATTTCGCCCAGCAGTGATTCACCTACTCCCAGCTGATGAGTGGCAAAAACCATGAAACCGCTGTCCTGGAATGGTCTGAATCACTGTACTAACCGTAGCTAAGCTTAAATGCTGTGTATACAGCAATGCTATGGTGTAAAAGGAGTCTGCGTAAAAGCAGACTGAAGTAAAAAAGTGAGAAAGTAAACCTCATTTGCATATCTTACCCAGAATCCTTTGCTGCATTGGAAACAGTGTATCCAGAGGTTTTCTGGGAAAAGCAAACCTCCTGACTTGCTTAAATTTGTTAAATGAACGGCACAGTTTAATTATTTTCTTTATATTTTGTTCTAAAATGCAACCAATTGTCTATAATTATTTAAAACACAAAAAACAAACCAAAGGAACAGGCAGAGAAGATTGTGACTTACAGGAAAAAGTATTTTTTTGATCATTTTATTTTTTAAATAAAATGAATTAAAAAGTTTGAATTTCAGAATAAGTTTGGATTTTGGAATTACGGATTTGGGGATTTTTACCTGTATTATCAGTTAAAGCCAATTAGGGACAGATAGTAGAAGTGTTAGCCTTGATAAGTCAACAGGTGCATTTCAAGTTTTGAGAACTAGCAAACCTACAATTTTCAGAGCTAAATTACATGAGAAGGGGGCAAAACAAATAGTAAACATATATTACAAAGTTGTTTTATTACAAGTAACTAAACATCTTATATAAAAAAATCTCAAGGTGTTTACTGTTGCTCTAAGTTGTTATGAAATAGAAAATAGCAGTGGTGAACACTTACCTCCATGTATCGCAGAAAATGTTGTCTACATTCCAAAGCACAAACCCCATTAAAAACACACCTAAAGATGTGTAAGCCAGTCCTCTCAGCCATGGATACACCCTGTGGTACAGAAAACAGCGTTTTTCATTCAAATGTAATGCTTGGTCTAAAAATGCATGAAATTTCCATATGTCCAATGAGACATCTAAAGCAGCTGAATTAGACATGAGCAAATACGTCTTCTATAAACCCCTTTTCTAGGAATCTTACTTTTTAGGGTGGTAGCATCAATAGTCAAAACAAACAAACATTTTAGTGTTATATCCTGCAAGAGAGTTAAATACATAGTCAAAGTTGTACTCTTGTTCCACTAATAAAATGTTTGCTTACCGGATAAATTATTTTCGCTCGGGATGATAAGAGTCTATAGCAGGGATGGCGAACTTTGGCACTCCAGATGTTTCAGAACTACATTTCCCATGATGCCTAGGCACTTTGAAGTCCAGTAAAGCATCATGGGAAATGTAGTTCTGAAACATCTGGACTGTCATGGTTCGCCATCACTGGTCTATAGGAATTCCATAACATGTGGGATATACTTCCCGCCTCTAGGAGGAGGCAGAGTCCACAGAAGAGCTTTAATCCCTTCCCACCTCCCCTCAGTTTAACGTGTTGTCGAGCAGAGAAAAGGAAATGGATATGGAGGAAAGACAAAAGCAGTAACTACAGAGGTTTCGCGAAATGAAACAGGTGGCACCTATGGACTCATCGTCCCGAAAGAAAATAAATGTATCAGGTAAGCATAAATGATGTTTTCTTTTGTAAGATAAGAGTCCATAGGAACTCCATACCATGTGGGATTCAATAATAAAGCTGAGAGTCCATGTAAAGGAAAGGGAGGGACAGAGTAAGGCAGTTCCTATTTGCCGGATCTGCGGCCTGTAGGAGTTACCTGACAAAAAACATTTCCCAAAAGCAAAAACATCAAAACAGAAAATCTTTTAAGACGTATGCACATTTACACATCCGTTCCAATGGATGCATAATTTATGACAGACTTATCAACTTAACTGACAGATTGAGCTGAGATATGCCTAGGAGGAGACTTCCCTGTCACCAAGAAAGTTCATGAAAATCACTTGATTGAACCAGTAGTCTTCTTGCCTGTATGTAGACCAGAACAGTGAGCAAACAAAAATAACTGTTTGCAATCCTTAGAAGCTTAAAGAAATATATTCAACGCTCTAGAGGATTCAAGGAAGGTATAATAATTTATTGATTAAAAATTTCTTGCAGAAACAATTTTAGACAAAATCATACTAGGAAAGAAGAAAAAAAAAAAAGTCTTATGCTCATGAAAACCCAGAAAAAAAGGGAGATTCACAGGAAAGCAGAGTAATGAAAATTCTTAAAGCTGAGATAAAAATAATAGAAAGATTGTCTTAATAATTATGCAAAAGAACTGGAGAAAAAAGCCATACATTTAACCCTTCAAGGAACTGATTATCCCTTGACAAGACCACCTAGCAAAATCTGAAGAATACAACAGATCCTAAAGAAACGTCAAGAAAAAACATCAGAGGAACACAACTGAAAGAAAAAAAACAACTTCCAAAACGTGTGGAAAATCTTTGGAAAAACAGATTTTCTAGGAGCCAGAGAGAGACATGACCCAATCTGAGAAAACTCCATGCCTCATAATTAGGCGATCTCCACATCATTAAAGGGATGCTAAAACCACATTTCTTCTTTCATGATTTAGATACAGCATGCAATTTTACGCAACTTTTGAATTTACTCACATTATCATATTTTTCTTCGTTCTCTTGCTATCTTTATTTAAAAAGCAGGAATGTAAAGCTTAGGAGCCGACCCATTTTTGGTTCAGAACCCTGGATAGTGCTTGCTTTTTGGTGGCTACTTTTAGGAGGAGGCAAAGACACCCCAGCCAAAGGAATAAATACCTCCCCCACTCCCCTCATCCCCCAGTCATTCTGCCAAGGGAACAAGGAACAGTAGGAGAAATATCAAGGGTTAAATGGTGCCAGAAAAATAATATTAAAATTTAGCTCCGCCCCCGAAGAAACGGGCAGAAGCAGTGGACTGTCCTCCCACAGATGGAAATGAAAACAGGTAAGCATAATTTATGTTTTCCATCTTATTGGGAGGAGAGTCCACTGCTTCATTCATTACTTGTGGGAACAAATACCCAAGCTCTAGAGGACACTGAATGAAAAATGGGTAAAAAGAGGCAGACCCTATACTGAGAGCACCACAGCCTGCAGAACCTCTCACACAAAAACAGCTTTCGCCGAAGCATAAACATCAAATTTGTAAAACTTTGTAAAAGTATGTAAGGAGCACCAAGTAGCCGCCTTACAAATCTGCTATACAGAGGCCTCTTTCTTAAAGGTCGAAGAAGAGGACACAGCTCTAGTTGAGTGAGCCGTAATCCTCTGAGGAGGCTTATGTCCCGCTGTCTCATAGGCCAAACGGATAATGCTCAAACAAAAAGGAAATTTATGCTTACCTGATAAATTGATTTCTTCTACGATATGACGAGTCCACGGATTTCATCCTTACTTGTGGGATATTATCCTCCTGCTAACAGGAAGTGGCAAAGAGCACCACAGCAGAGCTGTATATATAGCTCCTCCCTTCCCCTCCACCCCCAGTCATTCGACCAAAGGTTATAGGAAGAGAAAGGAAAAGCTAAAAGGTGCAGAGGTGACTGAAGTTTATAAATAATAAAAAACAATCTGTCTAAAATTGACAGGGAGGGCCGTGGACTTGTCGTATCGTAGAAGAAATCAATTTATCAGGTAAGCATAAATTTCCTTTTCTTCTAAAAGATACGACGAGTCCACGGATTTCATCCTTACTTGTGGGATACAATACCAAAGCAACAGGACACGGATGAAAGGGAGGGACAAGACAGAGACCTAAACGGAAGGCACCACTGCTTGAAGAACGTTTCAACCAAAAACAGCCTCAGAAGAAGCAAAAGTATCAAATTTGGAAAATTTGGAAAAAGTATGAAGAACCGACCAAGTCGCAGCCTTACAAATCTGTTCAACAGATGCATCGTTTTTAAAAGCCCATGAGGAAGCCACAGCCCTAGTAGAATGAGCCGTAATTCTTTCAGGAGGCTGCTGTCCAGCAGTCTCATATGCCAGGCGAATGATACTTCTCAGCCAAAAAGAAAGAGGTAGCCGTAGCTTTCTGACCCCTACGCTTTCCAGAATAAACAATGAACAATGAAGATGATTGACAGAAATCCTTAGTTGCCTGAAAGTAAAACTTTAAGGCACGGACCACGTCCAAGTTATGTAACAGACGCTCCTTCTTGGAAGAAGGATTAGGACACAATGAAGGAACAATAATTTCCTGATTAATATTCTTATTCGAAACAACCTTAGGAAGAAACCCATGTTTGGTACGTAAAACCACCTTATCAGAATGAAATATGAGATAAGGCGAATCACACTGTAACGCTGAAAGCTCAGAAACTCGTCGAGCAGAAGAAATAGCAACCAAAAACAGAACTTTCCAAGATAATAATTTTATATCTATGGAATGTAAAGGTTCAAACGGAACTCCTTGAAGAACACAAAGAACTAAATTCAAACTCCATGAGGAGTAATTGGTCTAAATACAGGCTTAATTCTGGTTAAAGCCTGACAAAAAGACTGAACATCTGGCACATCTGCCAAACGTTTGTGAAATAAAATTGACAACGCCGAAATTTGTCCCTTTAAGGAACTTGCTGATAAGCCTTTCTCCAATCCTTCTTGGAGAAAAGACAGAATCCTAAACTTTACTCCATGAGTAGCCCTTGGATTCACACCAATAAAGATATTTACGCCATATCGTATGATAGATTTTTCTAGTGACAGGCTTTCTAGCCTGTATCAAAGTACGGATAACAGAATCAGAAAATCCTCGCTTTGATAAAATCAAGTGTTCAATCTCCACGCAGTCAGCTGCAGAGAAGTTAGATTTGGATGTTGGAAAGGACCTTGAATGAGAAGATCTTGTCTCAAAGGAAGTTTCCACGGCAGTAGTGAAGACATGTCCACTAGATCCGCATACCAAGTCCTGTGTGGCCACGCAGGCGCTATCAGGATCACCGAAGCTCTCTCCTGTTTGATTCGAGCAATCAAGTGTGGAAGGAGAGGAAACGGTGGAAACACATAAGCTAGGCTGAACGACCAAGGCACTGCCAAGGCATCTATCAGTTCGGCCTGGGGATCCCTCAACCTGGATCCGTATCTTGGAAGCTTGGCATTCTGTCGAGATGCCATCAGATCCAATTCCAGTTTGCCCCATCGGAGAATCAATGACGCAAATACCTTCGATGGAGTTCCCACTCCCCCGGATGAAAAGTCTGTCTGCTTAGAAAATCCGCTTCCCAGTTCTCTACTCCTGGGATGTGGATTGCTGACAGATGACAAGAGTGGGCCTCCGCCCAACGGATTATCTTGGATACCTCTCTCATCGCTAAGGAGCTCCTTGTTCCCCCCTGATGATTGATATAGGCCACAGTCGTGATGTTGTCCGACTGGAATCTGATGAATTTGGCCGAAGCCAACTGAGGCCATGCCTGAAGCGCATTGAATATTGCTCTCAGTTCCAGAATATTGATTGGAAGTAGAGACTCCATCTGAGTCCAAACACCCTGAGCCTTCAGGGAATTCCAGACTGCACCCCATCCCAGAAGGGTGGCGTCCGTTGTCACTATCACCCACGAGGGTTTGCGGAAGCAAGTCCCCTGGGACAGATGATCCAGCGACAACCACCAAAGAGTCTCTCTGGTTGATTGATCTAGATTTATCTGAGGAGATAAATCCGCATAATCCCCATTCCACTGTCTGAGCATGCAAAGCTGCAGCCGTCTGAGATGAAAGCGAAGAAACAGAACGATGTCCATTGCCGCTACCATTAATCCGATTACCTCCATACACTGAGCCACTGATGGCCAAGGAATGGACTAGAGTGCTCGGCAAGTATTTAGAATCTTTGATTTTCTGACCTCTGTCAGAAATATTTTCATGGCTACCGAGTCTATCAGAGTTCCCAAGAAAGGAACCCTTGTCTGTGGGACAAGTGAACTTTTCTCTATGTTCACCTTCCAGCCGTGAGTTCTCAGAAAAGACAGCACTGTGTCTGTGTGAGATTTATTCAGATAATATGTTGACGCCTGGATCAGAATATCATCCAGATAAGGCACCACCGCTATGCCTCGCGGTCTGAGAACCGCCAAAAGAGACCCTAGAACCTTTGTGAAGATTCTGGGTGCTGTGGCCAACCCGAAGGGAAGAGCCACAAACTGATAATGTTTGTCCAAGAAGGCAAACCTTAGAAACTGATGATGATCCTTGTGGATAGGAATATGAAGGTAAGCATCCTTCAAGTCCACGGTAGTCATATATTGACCCTCCTGGATCATTGGTAAAATTGTTCGTATTGTCTCCATCTTGAATGATGGAACTCTTAGAAATTTGTTTAGACACTTGAGGTCTAAGATGGGTCTGAATGTTCCCTCTTTTTTGGGAACCACAAATAGGTTTGAGTAAAACCCCTGTCCCAATTTTGGAACTGGACAAATTACCCCCATGGTAAAAAGGTCTTTTACACAGCGTAAGAACGCCTCTCTTTATCTGGTTTGCAGATAATTTTGAAAGATGAAATCTCCCTCTTGGGAGAAAGTCCTTGAATTCCAATTGATAACCGTGGGTCACTATTTCTAGTGCCCAGGGGTCCTGAACGTCTCTTGCCCAAGCCTGAGCAAAGAAAGAGTCTGCCCCCTACTAGATCCGATCCCGGATCGGGAGCCCCCCCTTCATGCTGTCTTAGGAGCAGCAGCGGGCTTCTTGGATTGTTTACCCTTATTCCAGTTCTGGTTGGGTCTCCAGACTGACTTAGATTTGGTAAAAATCCCTTCCTGCTTTGTGGAAGAAGAGGAAGCGGGGGGTCCTCCATTAAAGTTCCGAAAGGAACGAAAATTATTTTGTTTACCCCTCATCTTAACAGACTTATCCTGAGGTAGGGCATGGCCTTTACCTCCTGTAATGTCAGAAATGATTTCCTTCAATTCAGGCCCAAAAAGGGTCTTACCTTTAATAGGAATAGCTAAAAGTTTAGTTTTTGATGAGACATCAGCAGACCAAGATTTGAGCCACAATGCTCTACGTGCTAGGATAGCAAAACCTGCATTCTTTGCCGCTAATTTAGCATTTTGAAAAGCGGCATCAGTAATAAAAGAATTAGCTAGCTTGAGAGCCTTAATTCTATCTAAGATGTCATCTAATGGAGCCTCAACCTTAAGAGACTCCTCTAGAGCCTCAAACCATAAAGCTGCAGCAGTTGTTACTGGAACAATGCAAGCCGTAGGTTGTAAAATAAACCCCTGATTAACAAATAATTTCTTTAGTAGACCCTCTAATTTTTTATCCATAGGGTCTTTGAAAGCACAACTGTCCTCAATGGGTATAGTTGTACGCTTAGCTAGAGTAGATATAGCTCCCTCTACCTTAGGGAACGTTTGCCACGAGTCCCGAATGGTGTCTGATATGGGAAACATTTTCTTAAAATTAGGAGGGGGAGAAAACGGTATACCTGGTCTATCCCATTCCTTACTTATAATTTCCGAAATTCTCTTAGTAACCGGAAAAACATCAGTGTAAGTAGGTACTTCTAGATATTTATCCATTTTACACAATTTCTCTGGTGGAATTACAATAGGGTCACAATCATCCAGAGTCGCTAAAACCTCCCTAAGCAGCAGGCGGAGGTGTTCAAGCTTAAATTTAAAGGACATAGCGTCCGAATCTGTCTGAGGTAAAACATTCCCTGAATCTGAAATTTCCCCCTCAGACAGTAATTCCCTGACCCCCAACAAAGAACACTGTGAGGGTACATCGGAAATAGCTAATAAAGCATCAGAGGATTCAGTATTTACATTAATACTTGACCTACTGCGTTTACCCTGCAACACTGGTAATTTAGACAATACCTCTGTAAGGGTAGTTGACATAACTGCAGCCATCTCCTGCAGAGTAAAGGAATTAGACGCACTAGAAGTACTAGGCGTCGCTTGTGTGGGCGTTAAAGGTTGTGACACTTGGGGAGAATTGGATGGCATATTCTGATTCTCTTCAGACTGAGAATCATCTTTAGGCACACTTTCTTGACCTAATATATGGTCTTTACAATGTAAGGCTCTTTCAGTACAAGAGTTACACAATGTTAGAGGGGGTTGCACAATAGCTTCTAAACACATAGAACAATGAGATTCAGATTCCTCAATGTCAGACATGTTGAACAGACTAATAATAACCACAAAAGTCGTTTAAACACTTATTTATTGCTTAAAACAAAACTTTTGAAAAAACGTGTACTGCGCCTTTAAGAAAAGAAAAAGTGAACAATCTTTCCAAAATGCTTAAATAACGTTAAATTAACTCCAAAGGGCAGAAATAAGGCTCTTAAAGTACTTTAAAACAACAATTTGTCATTTACAGTCAAAAATACCCTCTGCACCTCACCACAGCTCTTCTTTGGCGCCTACCTGCCCCCAGGCTACTTCGAAACAACTTTCCAACACTACAGAACAGCTTGCACATCCAGGAGCCACCGGAGTTACTGCTTGCTGCTGCTTAGCCGGAAGGAAGTGCGCATCTGAGCGTGCAAAAGTAAGCCCCGCCCCTTAAGGTCAATGCTGGAGTAGGCCCAAACACAACCGCATGGGAAAGCGGTTTTACACCTAAGTGAAGCAACACAATATAACCCCTCAAATACACCATCAAACAAATGGATGTTAATGCCAAAAAATAAAAACGTAATACATCAGTTTTCTTTGTCTCTCCCATGTCACATAATGCCCATATAAAGTCAACCATTATAAATAAAATCTAGGGACTCCAGTAATACCCATCTTGTAAATTAGGATTACTGCTTACCCCATTCCCATACAGGGAAATAACTGCCAGCCAGTTCTGATATACCAAGTCTCCTTAGAATAAAAAGGCTGCACATACCTTAATGCTGCTTGTAGCATGAAACCGGTCTCCACCCTGAAGATGTCTCATGGTTACCTTCAGAAGTCTTGTGGGAACCAGCATGGATCTTAGTTACAACTGCTAAGATCATCAACCTCAGGGCAGAAATCTTCTTTCATATCCCCCTGAGGAAAATAGTACTCACCGGTACCATTTAAAATAAAAAACTTCATGATTGAAGAAACTAAAACTAACACCTCACTTTACCATGTCTTCCTAGTATAATACAGGCAAAGAGAATGACTGGGGGTGGATGGGAAGGGAGGAGCTATATATACAGCTCTGCTGTGGTGCTCTTTGCCACTTCCTGTTAGCAGGAGGATAATATCCCACAAGTAAGGATGAAATCCGTGGACTCGTCGTATCTTGTAGAAGAAAGGACAGAGAAGTGGAAGAGGCTCTCCCCCCTACGCTTCCTGAATACACCACAAATAAAGACAAAGCCTGGCTGAAATCTTTTGTGGCCTAAAGATAAAACATCAAGGCTCGAACCACATCCAAGTTATGCAGTAACCTTTCCTTAGACGAAGAAGGGTTAGGACACAAAGGAGGAACTACTATCTCCTGATTGATGTCACAATCTGACACCACCTTGGGAAGAAATCCCAACCCAGTTCGAAGCACAGCTTTATTAGCATAAAAAAAACAGGTGAGGGGGCTCAGATTGCAAGGCCGCCAACTCAGAGACTCTGTGAGCCAATGCAATATAGCCAGAAGAAATAGAACCTTCCAGGAAAGAATCTTAATGTCAAGCGCATGCATAGGCTCAAACGGGGCCCTCTGCAACACCTTAAGAACCAAATTTAAGCTCCACAGAGGAGCAGAATTTCTAAAGACAGGTCTGATCCTAGACAGAGCCTGAACAAAGGACTGAATATCAGGAAGCTCCCCTAGCTTCTCGTGTAACAGCACAGATAACGCAAAAATCTGTCCCTTTAAGGAACTGGTGGCAAGACCCTTATCCAGACCCTTATCCAAGGCCAGAATCCTAAATACCCTAACATTGTGCCAGGGATATCCATGTTCCTCACACCAAGATAAGTAGGTCATCCACACCTTATAATAGATGTGACGGGTGACCGGCTTCCTGGCCTGGATGAGAGTATCAATTACTCTCTCAGAAAAAAAACTCTTGGCCAAGACTAAGCGTTCAATCTCCACGCAGTCAGCCTCAGAGAATCGAGATTTTGGTGGAGAAAGGGACCCTGAACCAGCAGATCTCTGCAACAGGGCAACCTCCATGGAAGAGACGATAACATCCCCACCAGATCCGCAAACAACGTCCTCCACAATGGAGCAATCAGAATGGCCGAAGCTTGCTCCTGTTTGATGCGGGCCACCACTCAAAGAAAAAGTGACAACGGTGGAAAAATGTAAATTAGGTTGATCTCCCAAGGCACCGCTAAGGCATCTATCAGCTCTGCCTGTGGGTCCCTGGACCGCGACCCATATCTCGGTAGCTTGAAGTTGAGTTCGGACGTTATGAGGTCTATCTCCGGCGTCCCCCATCTGGTGCAAATCTCCGAAAAAAAAGTCCGCTTCCCAGTTGTCCACACCCAGAAAGCGAACAATAGTGAGTCTCTGCCCATTCCAGAATACGAGATACTTCCCTCAAGGCTAGGGAGTTTCTCGTTACCCCTGATGGTTTATGTAAGCCACTGAGATAATGTTGTCCGACTGGAATCTGATGAATCGGTACAACCTCAGGTGGGGCCAAGCCCTCAGAGCACTGAATATCGCTCGAGGTTCCAGAATATTTATTGGTACAGTTATGGCTGAAACCCTATAGTAAGATGTTGTGCACACAACAAGGTATTCCTATGTCCCTGTTTCATTCTATGTGCTGAAATCATCTTTTATGTTTATCTCTTCTTACTGAATGAATCTGCATCAGGGGTTAAGGGTCTCACATTGGTTTGAGCTCCCAGAAAATCAGTTTTTTAAAGCAAATAGCTGGAGCACCTCAATTTTCAGCCTTATCTCCTGGGAGGCCGAGAACAAACTGAGGAAGTTGGGAAGGGATAAATGCTTGTGTGGACTCTGCCTCCACCTAGTGGTGGGAAGTATATCTCACATGTTATGGAACTCCAATAGTCTCTTATTTTCCAAAAGAAAGCAGAAATACATGCGTATGCTCCAGGTCACTGGCCACATTCTTATCTGGAGTGTTCTGAATGGAATAATTTTACTTTTAAACTACAATGTGTCTTTTGGACTTAACAATGGTAGGTCATTAATATGAAAGAGCAGCTTTTAAGCATAAGCTTTAGTAGGAAATACCTATTAGACAATGACCATTAGTATATAGTCACTAGCAGCAAATGAGCATTAGTATATAGGGGTTGATTTTGCAAAGGCTTCACCAGCCTTCGCACCCCCCTCTCTTGTGAGAACCTGCAGTCCATATTTATGAAGCAGCTGTCATCTTCCCTAACCTCTTCGCCACCTCTTAGTTGGAGAATCTGACAGCTCCTGCCCGCGAGTGATTGGCTTCTGTGCGGACAAGGGGTGACTACATAAAGAGCGTAAAATTGCGTTCAATGCTGAACTCCAGCAGCAGAATTCAGCCCGCCAGAGGCGAGCTGCGGTGGACATGGGTGCATGTGTCTGCCCCTACCCGCCGTAGCTTGATAAATCGACCCCATAGTCGCTAGCAGACAATAAACCTTAATAAGCATTAGAGAAGTGCATAACATATACTGCTGTATTAGTTTTAATTAAAATGTAACAGATGACCAGCATTTTGGTAATTAAATGTTGCATTTGATTCGTCGGTTGTAATTAAGGAAAAAATGACAACTTTAGCAGCGGAAAACGATTACCAACATTTTGCACACCTAACATTTTTTTAAGCTTTCTTTTTTTGGTTTACTTACCATGTCACAATATAAACTGACCGTAGTACTAGGAAGGACACCAATATTCCATACATAATCTACAAGACAATAAGGTGAATAGTGTTACAATGTGAATAGATTATTTATTAAATATGGTTACATGAGCGTTGCCTTGCAGACCATGAGCAATTGGTTCTAGAATATCAGTTACAGCAAAACGTGCATTTCCTGGCAATTTTAAATGGGACATTAAACAGTAGGAGAAAGTTTAATTTAATATTTAATTATATGTAGTTAACAATTTTGCAGTGTACATTTATTATTTTGTCACATTTCCTGTATTTTAACTTTAAAAAGTATGGGCTTTTTAATGTTACTTCTATAAAATAAAGGGCGCTGCTGTATTGAAACCTAGGTCTTCCCTTATCTGATCTTATTTGCTAAAGAAAATTAGGGAAATGTAAAACAAGCCATAAACCAACTGTGCAAACAATGACTGAGGGAAACACTGTTACATAAATATGTTCTGCCCAGTTATACTTTCAAGTGTCAGTGCTACACAGTCCACCCATAGTGGTCAAAAATTGTTATAGCAGGATAATCATGGTATGAAGAGTTAAAGGGACAGTAAATACAAAATGTTCTTTTGCGAGTCAGACAGCGCATACATTTTTTTCAAAAAAGTTTCCAATTTACTTCTATCAAATTTGCTTTGTTCTCATGATATTCCTTGTTGAAGAGATACCTAAGTAGGCGTTTAAAGCATGACATGGCAGGAAATAGTGCTGCCATCTAGTGCTCTTGCAAATGGATAACATTCTTGCAGAACTGCTGCTATATAGTGCTCCAGATCAGAGCATGCTCTTGAGCTTACGTCCCCTGCTAGCCATTAAAAGATACCAATAGAACAAAGAAAATGTGATCATAGAAGTGAATTAGAAAGTTGATTAACCCCTTCACTACCGAAAATTTCAGAAAAACATTTGCCCAAAGTAGCAGAGAATTTTTAGCATTTTTGCTATCCCTCTGTTTAAACAGAAAGAGCCTTTGGCTTTTGGATCTACCTATATATTTTTTAAAAGTGGACAACCCAAGGAATTGTTCTAGGCCCATTTTGATATATTTGATACCACTATTTGGCCAACAGATACGATCATATAAAAAAAATCATCATTAAAGGGATACTGAACTAAATGTTTTTCTTTCATGATTAAGATAGAGTGCAATTTTAAGCAAATTTCTAATTTATTACTTTTAGCAATTTTTCTTTGTTATTTTGCTATCTTTATTTGAAAAGGCAGGAATGTAAGCTTACGAGCTGGCCAATTTTTGGTTCAGCACCATGGATAGTGCACCTAACCTAAAATCCCTGGCAGTGAAGGGGTTAATCAGTTAGCTTGTAAGGTAAATTTTTTATGCAGAGTACAGATTACCCTCTTACGTGACACCTGATCCCTCCCAAACAGCTTCCCTTACCCACCACTGGTTTCCAAAATCTTGGGTACTGGCAGATGGTCCGCTTCTTGTATGCAGTTTAGGGTTTGTTTTTTCCCCCTCAGAGTGTAGTGATCCCCCCTCAACCCTCCCAACAGGGCGGCCATATTAGGTACTGCAGCTGTCTGCCAGTAGCCAGTTTAAATGTTTTTTTTTTTTTTTTATTATTATTTTTTATTTATTCATTTATATCGTTTATATTTTTCCTGTAGTGTAGTGGTGCATCCTACCTCCCCCCTCCCAGGTATCATTAGTTAGGGTTCCCCTTTTGCCGTAGTGTAGCGTCCCATCTGTCCCTTCCAATATGTTTTCTAGCTGGGTGGGTGTTTTTGGTCTCCTTTAACATATTTATCAATAGATCTTGATTAGCTGCTTGGTAGCTTAGAACACCACAATAATTTTGATGCATAACAAGGTTTGATATATTATTGTAAAAATTTGTGATTATAACATTATTTGGCTTCCTATGTTTTGAAGATGTGAAGACAGAAAACTAAAAATATACATATCGCATATATAAGGGCATATATAAAAGGGTTATTCCTGTTCATGCAGGAAAAACATAATTTGTTCTTACCTGATAAATTTATTTATTTCTTGACACGGTGAGTCCCCGGATCATCTTTATTACTGTTGGGAATATCACTCCTGACCAGCAGGAGGAGGCAAAGAGCACCACAGCAAAAGCTGTTAAAACCACTCCCCCTACCCACAATCCCCAGTAATTCGATCAAAGGGAAAGGAGAAAGGAAGTAATCTAAGGTGCAGAGGTGCCTGAAGTTTATAGAAAAGCAAACTGTCTGAAAAACAGGGCGGGCTGTGGACTCACAGTGTCAAGAAATAAATAAATTTATCAGGTAAGAATAAATTATGTTTTCTTTCTAAATGACAGTGAGTACATGGATCATCTTAACTACTGTTGGGAACCAATATCCAAGTTAGAGGACACGGATGATAAGGGAGGGACAAGACAGTTAACCTAAACAGAAGGCACCACTGCTTGAAGAACCCTTCTCCCAAAAGAAGCCTCTGCTGAAGAAAAAGTATCAAATTTAGTCAATTTATAAAAAGTATGCAAAGATGAACAAATAGCAGCCTTGCAAAGCTGATCTACAGAAGCTCCATTTTTGGAAGCCCAATAAGATGAAACAGCCCTTGTGGAATGACCCGTGATTCTCTCAGGAAGCTGCTGACCAGCAGTCTCATATGCCAAGCAAATAACTCTCCTCAACCAACAAGTGTAGTAGCCGTTGGCTTTCTTACCCTTATGCTTCCCAGAAAAGACAACAAATAAAGAAGAAGACTGGCGAAAATCCTTAGTCGCCTGCAAATAATATTTCAATGCACAAACCACATCCAGGTTGTACAACAAACGCTCCTTATGAGAAGAAGGATTAGGACACAAAGAAGAAACAACAATCTCCTGATTAATATTCTTATCAGAAAAAACCTTGGGAAGAAAACCCAAGGCAGTACGCAGAACTACCTTATCAGAGTGAAAAAAAAGAAAAGGAGATTCATACTGTAAGGCTGAAAGCTCCGAAGAAATAGCCACCAGAAACAAAACCTTCCAAGATAACATCTTAATATCCAAAGAATGTATAGGTTCAAACAGAGCCTATTGAAGGACTCTAAGAACCAAATTAAGACTTCAAGGTGGAGTAGTAGACCTGAACACAGGCCGAATTCTAACCAAGGCCTGACAAAAAGAATGAACATCTGGTACATCCGCCAGGCACTTGTGCAATAAAATAGATAAAGCAGAAATGTAACCCTTTAGGGTACTAGCATATAAACCGTTCTCCAAACCCTCCTGGAGAAAAGACAAAAGCCTAGGAATCCTAACTCTACTCCACGAGTAGCCTTTGGATTCATACCAATACAAATATTTACACCAAATCTTATAATAAATCTTCCTAGTCACAGGCTTAAGAGCCTGAATCATAGTCTCAATGACTGACTCAGAAAAACCACGCTTAGAAAGAATCAAGCGTTCAATCTCCAAGCAGTGAGCTTCAGAGAAACAAGATTTGGATGAAGGAAGGGACCCTGCAGAAGCAGGTCCTTCCTTAATGGAAGACGCCAAGGTGGAAGGGAAGACATCTCCACCAGATCTGCAAACCAGATTCTGCAAAGCCACGCCGGAGCAATGAGAATCACAGATGCCCTCTTGTTTGATCCGAGCAATGACCCGAGGAAATAGAGCAAACGGAGGGAACACATATGCGAAATTGAAAGCCCAAGGAACTACCAGAGCATCTATCAAAAAAGCCTGAGGATCCTTTGACCTCAACCCGTACCTTGGGAGCTTGGCATTCTGACGAGATGCCATGAGATCCAACTCCGGCTGCCCCCAACTGAGAATCAAGCTGGAAAATACCTCTGGATGAAGTTCCCACTCCCCCGGATAAAAAGTCTGTCTGCTCAGAAAATCCGCTTCCCAATTGTCCACCCCTGGAATATGGATAGCAGACAAACAACAGTTGTGAATCTCTGCCCACTGAATAATCTTGGCTACCTCTGTCATGGCCAAAGAACTTCGAGTTCCTCCCTGATGATTGATGTAAGCCACTGACGTTATGTTGTCCTACTGAAACATGATAAACTGGATTGAAGCTAGCTGAGGCCAGGCTAGAAGATTTGTTCCAACACATTTATTGGAAGAACCGACTACTCCCGTGTCCATAGACCCTGAGCCCTTAAACTCCAGACAGCACCCCAGCCCAGCAAACTGGCATCCGTGGTTACAATCACCCAGGCAGGTCTGTGAAAGCAAGTTCCCTGAGAGAAAAGATCCTGAGACAACCACTAAGGAAGAGAATCTCTGAACATCTGATCTAGAACAATCTTTGGAGATAGATCCGCATAATCCCCGTTCCACTGCCTGAACAAACATAACTGCAGAGGTCTGAGATGGAACCGAGCAAACAGAATGATTTCCATGACTGAAACCATCAGACCAATAACCTTCATGCACTGAGCCATTGGCGGCTGATGAAGGGACTGAAGAGCAAGACACGTATTGAAAATCTTTGACTTTCTTGCTTCTGTCAGAAAATTTTTCATCTCTAGAGAATCTATAATGGTCCCCAAAAATACCACTCTTGTAGCCGGTATTAAGGAACTTTTTCCTAAATTCACCTTCCAAACGTGGGAGCGCAGAAAAGACAACAACAACTCCGTGTGGGAGTTTGCTAGTTGAAAAGATGTAGCCTGAACTAGAATGTCGTCCAGATAAGGAGCCACTGCAACACCCTTCAATCGAAGTACCGCCAACAATGCTCCCCCGGACCTTTGCCTCCTCCTGCTGGTCAGGAGTGATATTCCCAACAGTAATTAAGATGATCCGTGGACTCACCTTGTCATTAGAAAGAAAATATTTTTCAAGTTGAATCCCTTCACATTTATTTTGAAACTAATGTAATAGTACTGGGTCATTAAGTCACATTGGTTACTGGTCACCTCATTGGTGGAAAGTGACATCTTGAAAATATAGAGAGAAAAGAATAGGATTTTTTTTCTAGAGAAAGAAAAATAGTGATGCTGTGCTATTCACTGTGCCTTTCCCTAACATCTATAAAAACTATTTTAACAGACTTTGAATAGAAACAAATAACATTCACAAGCTGCATATTAAGTTCTGCTCCAAGAAGTACGAGGGGACATTTATTCACATGATGGGAACCAGATGTAGACATTGGAATGATGAGGTAAGCGTGGGTAGTTTCCCAGAATTTTTCCTTTCATTGTCTCCTGTTGCTTTGAGAACTTGATGTCTAATCTGCCACATAACAAGCAGTTTGCACACACTGTAAATGTGAAGGTCACAAAGTAAAAATGTAGAACAGAACCTATTGTCAGCTGCTCTGGATGAATATAATAGCTGCTTGCCAAACCCATGCTTTAGCTATGAAGCGTGCCTGCCAACTACTATGCACTGACTATCAATAAGCTGTTCCAAACCAATTCTTAAAAGGACATTTTAAAACTTAGAAATAAAGACAGTATCCATAGATGGATTCATAATCCAAATGTCACCAATAAAATAGCAACTGTTGTCATGGTTATATAGTGGCAAGGCTGTCATCCTATCACATCCCAAGAGAGTAAGGGGGTCTGCATGAGGAACTTATTCAAATGGGTGACCTAACAATGTTAGTCTTTCTACAGTTATGTTTATTGTCAACATTTGAGTGTCAAAAAAAAATAAGAGGTATAAAAGCAAAGTTTCATGTTTTTATCTTACCTTTCACCTGATCTTAAAAGTCAGTACAACATGGCTTTTGTATGTTCCAGTGTGCCTTGAGATTATATATATATATTCTTGACTGATTTAAACTGAGTGTTTCTAAAGGCTTCTGATGTTTGGTTGTTGGCAATACAACGGCATACCCAAAAAATAATTTTTATTCAATTTGGTCTGTTTAAATATTTGTCTAAAGAAAAAAAAAGTTGCTATAGCTTAAAATGGAGAGACATGGGGGTTCTTTTTAAACCGCAAAACTAATTTGTTGATTTTGGAGTGCATTAAACACTGTATTAATTACATTTTCTCTAAACTAAATAATTGAGATATTGCTTTTTTGCTTGACCGCTTAATTATACGATCATCACAAATGAGGTTGTACTATGTTTGCTGTTAGGGCTTCTCTTCTGTACACAACAGAAAATGGCAGCTCCTACTGCCTAGAATACGGTTAGATTCTGGACTTAGAACCTCTTTTTATTGATTACAGTTTTGTTATTATCCCTGGTGCATAAACAAGGCCCTGTTGGTTTGACTAATACTAACAAAAGGTGACCATGAAGGGCACAAAGCCAGAAACTAAATTTGTATGGATCAATACATGGCTTGATGACTTGTCTCAGACTTGTAAATACTGAACATATATAACTTTACACATATACACATGCCTAGGGTAGATATGTAACTTATGCACATGCAGAAACGCACTTTTCAACTTGGAAATGTTTAATTTAACTATTGTTTGCCAGGGAGAGCTCAATTGCAATGGTCTTTTTGGCAACCAAAAGTTTAAAAAGGTGAAATAAAAATGTCTAATACAAGTCCAATGCAGTTACGATCAAACGATTTGATTAAAACTACAAAATTCTAAATTAACCATTGAAAATCATATTTTGATTTGATCTAAATCTTACGCATTTTACAACAATTACAGGCACTTAGATTACCGATACTCCCCCACCAAAACTTTTTAAAGTCAATCGAGATCCTATTGAAGTATATTGATGCAGTTAACCCTTTAGACACATAGTATTTTTTACTTGAAAATAGAGAAGAAGAAAAAAAAAAAAAACTCATCAAAAATGACAGATCAATCCCTAATTTTTACTGCATGGAAAGAAGGGAAACGTCTGCCCACAAGATTAACATGCCAGCAACATACCTGATGAAATACAGGTTCCTTCAATCGTAAATAAACCTGAAAAGAGGAAAGCATAGGAAGTGAGACTTGATTTTCATCACTGTAGACCATGGCTACAGAATTAAAAGCATAACAAATAAGGTGTTTGATTTACTGTGCAAACTACAAGCATACCATGGAAGAAGTTAAAGGGACACAAGTCAAAATAAACTTGTATGACTCAGAGCAGCAGTTTTATGACACTTTCCAATTTACTTCCATTATCAAATTTTTCACAATCTTGTTATATACACACTTTCTGGGGAACAAGATCCTACTGAGCATGTGCACAAGTTTACAAGGTTTACATATTCAGTGTCTGTGATTGGCTGATGTCTATCACATGACACAGGGGGCCAGAACATGGGAGGAAAAAAAATTGAATTTAAAATAAGGAGTAGATTTTTTTTCTTACAGTGTTATTGCATTGTCTTTATTATGCACTTGTTAATTATGTAATTCTACAGCGTTGAGTGGTCCTTTAAATAATCAGTAATAAAGTTTTAAAGGATTCCCATTTTATGTATTTAATGTATTATCCATTTCACTAATAAAGAACACATCAAAGTGATAGTGACCATGCAAAAGCACCTAGAAATAAATCTACTACTCATTTGAAATTCAAACTGACACATTTTACAGTTGGTTCTACTTTCTCTCCCTCTGCATCATGTGACAGCCATCAGCCAATCACAAAATGCATATATTCTATGAATCTTGCACATGTTCAGTAGGCTCTGGTGCCTCAAAGTGTGGATTTAAAAGATTGTGACTAAAGTGTTCCTTTAAAAGGATATGAAACCCCAAATTTTCTTTTCTGATTCAGACAAATTATACCATTTTAAAAAGTTTCCAATTTACTTCTATTATCAAATTTGCCTTGTTCCTATGGTATTCTTTGTTAAAGAGATACCTAGGTAGGCATCTGGAGCACTACATGGCAGTAAATAGTGCTGCCATATATTGAGCTTGCAAATGGATAACATTCTTTCAAAACTGCTGCCATATAGTGCTCCAGAAATGGGCCGGCTCCTAAGCAAACATCGCTGCTTTTCAACAAAAAATACCAAGAGAACAAATACAATGTCTAAAATGACATGCTCTATCTAAATCATGAAAGAAATTTTTTTGGTTTCATATCCCCTTAAACTTTCATGATTCAAATAGAGCTGCTCAGGAGCAAATTGGTGAGCCAATGACAAGAGGCATATATGTGCAGCCACCAATCAAGCAGCATGCTACCAGTACTGCATTGCTGTTCCTGAGCCTACCTAGATTTACTCTTCAACAAAGGATATAAAGAGAAAAAAGCTAATTTGATAACCGAAGTAAATTGTAACGTTGTTTAAAAATCTAACAATCATAAAAGTTACATTCTTACTGTCCTTTAACTGATCGCACAATTCTTTGAGGCAGTCATGTTACAGTGGATTCAGGCATTTAGTAAATAGACTAAGGATCGCTGGCTTCATCCTGATGGAAGAATAGCACGCAGCTAACCCCCTATATAGGATATCTTCACCAGCCACAGACTACCTTCTAGCTTTATATGGTTCAGCTAAGAAGATGACTACTTTATGGTGTTTCCAGCATTGGAAAAAAAAGGAAATTTATGCTTACCTGATAAATTTATTTCTTTTACGATATGACGAGTCCACAGATTTCATCCTTACTTATGGGATATCGCCTCCTGGTCAGCAGGAGGAGGCAAAGAGCTCCACAGCAGAGCTGTATATATAGCTCCTCCCTTCCCTCCCACTCCAGTCATTCGACCGAAGTTAGGAGGAGAAAGGAAAAGCCTAGGAGCAGAGGTGACTGAAGTTTAACAAAAATAAAAACCTGTCTTTAGAAAAATAACAGGGTGGGCCGTGGACTCGTCATATCGTAAAATAAATAAATTTATCAGGTAAGCATATATTTCCTTTTCTTTTACAAGATATGACAAGTCCACGGATTTCATCCTTACTTATGGGATACAATACCAAAGCTATAGGACACGGATGAAAGGGAGGGACAAGACAGGAACCTAAATAGAAGGCACCACTGCTTGAAGAACCTTTCTCCCAAAAACAGCCTCAGACGAGGCAAAAGTATCAAATTTGTAAAATTTGGAATAAGTATGAAGAGACAACCAAGTTGCAGCCTTGCAAATCTGTTCAACAGAAGCATCATTTTTAAATGCCCATGAGGAAGCCACAGCCATAGTAGAATGAGCCGTAATTCGTTCTGGAGGCTGCTGCCCAGCAGTCTCATATGCCACACGGCTGATACTCCTCAGCCAAAAAGAAAGAGAGGTAGTCGTAGCTTTCTGACCCCTACGTTTCCCAGCAAAAACAACAAATAATGAAGATGTTTGACGAAAATCCTTAGTTGCCTGCAAGTAGAACTTTAAGGCCCGGACTACGTCCAAATTATGTAACAGATGCTCCTTCTTAGAAGAAGGGTTAGGACATAAGGAAGGAACAACAATTTCCTGATTAATAATCTTGTTAGAAACAACCTTAGGAAGAAACGCAGGTTTGGTACGTAACACCACCTTATCAGAATGGAAAATAAGATAAGGAGAATCACACTGTGACTCTGCGAGCAGAAGAAATAACAACCAAAAATAAAACTTTCCATGATAACTTAATATCTATGGAATGCATAGGTTCAAATGGAACCCCTTGAAGAACTTTAAGCACTAATTCAAACTCCAAGGAGGAGCAATAGGTCTAAAAACAGGCCTGATCCTAGTCAGAGCCTGACAAAAGGGACTGAACATCCGGAATATCTGCCAGACGTTTGTGTAACAAAATAGATAAATCAGAAATCTGTCCCTTTAAGGAACTTGCTGATAACCCCTTCTCCAATCCTTCTTGGAGAAAGGACAAACTCCTAGGAATCCTAATCTTACTCCACAAGTAACCCTTGGATTCGCACCAATAAAGATATGTACGCCATATCTTATGGTAAATCTTTCTAGTAACAGGCTTACATGCCTGAATCAAAGTATCGATGACCAAATCAGAGAACCCTCGCTTGGATAAAAACAAGCGATCAATCTCCAAGCCGTCAGCTGCAGATAAATTAGATTCGGATGATGGAAGGGTCCCTGAATGAGAAGGCCCTGCCTCAAGAATCACTGAAGCCCTCTCCCGTTTGATCCAAGCAATCACCCGGGGAAGGAGAGCAAACGGTGGAAACACATAAGCTAGGTTGAACGACCAAGGCACTGCCCAGGCATCTATCAGTTTGGCCTGAGGATCCCTGGACCTGGATCCGTATCTCGGGAGCTTGGCATTCTGACGAGATGCCATAAGATCCAACTCCGGTCTGCCCCATCTGAGAATCAGGGAGGCAAAGACCTCCGGATGGGGTTCCCATTCCCCCGGATGAAAACGTCTGTCTGCCCAAAAAATCCGCTTCCCAATTTTCCACTCCTGGGATGTAGATTGCTGACAGATAACAAGATGTGAGCCTCCGCCCAACAAATTATTTTGGATACTTCCGTCATCGCTAAGGAACTCCTTGTTCCTCCCTGATTATTGATATAAGCCACAGTCGTGATGTTGCCCGACAGAAATCGGATGAATTTGGCCACAGACAACTGAGGCCAAGCTTGAAGTGCATTGATATTGCCCTCAGCTCCAGAATATTTATTTGAAGTAGAGACTCCGACCAAGTCCACACACCCTGAGCCTTCAGGGAATTCCAGACTGCTCCCCATCCTAGTAGACTGGCGTCCGTTGTCACTATTACCCATGAGGGTCTGCGGAAGCACGTCCCTTGGGACAGATGATCCTGCGACAACCACCAACGAAGAGAGTCTCATGTCTCCTGATCCAGATCTATCTGAGGAGACAAATTTGCATAATATCCAGTCCACTGACTGAGCATGCTCAGCTGTAGAGGCCTGAGAGGAAAAACAAAAGGAATGATGTCCATTGCCGCCACCATCAATCCAATTACCTCCATGCACTGAGACACTGATGGCCGAGGATTGGACAGAAGGGATCAGCATGTATTCAGAATCTTTAACTTCCTGACTTCCGTCAAGAAGATCTTCATGGACATAGAGTCTATTAGAGTTCCCAGGAAAGGGACCCCTTTTCTGTGGAGTTAGTGAACTCCTTTCTAGATTCACCTTCCACCCATGAGTCCTTAGAAAGGATAGAACCATGTCGGTATGAAACTGTCAACTGATATGACGCCGCCTGGATCAGAATATCGTCTAGATAAGGCGCCACTGCATTGCCCCGCGGCCTGAGAACCGCCAGCAGAAACCCTAGAACCTTCGTAAAGATCCTGGGTGCCGTGGCTAGCCCGAAAGGAAGTGCCACAAACTGAAAAATGTTTGTCCATAAAGGCAAACCTCAGGAACTTGAGATGATCTCTGTGGATAGGAATATGAAGATATGCATCCTATAAGTCCACGGAAGTCATATATTGACCCTCCTGGATCAATGGAAGAATTGTTCGAATAGTCTCCATCCTGAAGGATGGAACTCTGAGAAAGTTGTTTAGACTCTTGAGGTCTAAAATGGGTCTGAACGTTCCTTCTTTTCTTGGGAACCACAAAAAGATTTGAGTAAAACCCCTGCCCCTGTTCCTGTATTGGGACGGGACAAATTACTCCCATAGTGGAGAGGTCTTTTACACAACGTAAGAACGCCTCTCCTTATATCTGGTCTACAGACACTCGTGAAAGAAGAAAACTTCCCCTTGGGAAGGAATTTTTGAACTCCAACTGAAAACCCTGAGACACGATTTCTAGTGTCCAGGGATCCTGAACGTCTCGTATCCAAGCTTGGACAAAGAGAGAAGTCTGTCCCCTACTAGATCCTGTCCCGGATCAGGGGCCGCCCCTTCATGCTGTCTTGGAAGCAGCAGCAGGCTTCTTGGGTTGTTTACCCTTGTTCCAAAACTGGTTTCTTATCCTGAGGGAGGAACCCTTATGTTCAGAAATATTCTCTCCCAAGTCAGACCCGAACAGGGTCTTCCTCCTTGTAAGGAATAGCTAAAAGCTTTAGATAGCTTAAGAAACTTTAATCAGATCCTGTACCTCTAACAAAGTGGAGGAAATGTATGTATTGGGTACCTGTAAAGCACGGCTAAGCACCCGTAAGGGTCTCAAGGCGCTACTCATTTTATCATCAGAAGGAAGAAAGGCTGAGTGGACCTTGCCGGGGATCGAAACTGCAACCCTTGGGTTGCTACAGAGCTCAGCCACAGTGCCTTAGCATGCTGAGCCATCTGTCCGGCATTTCCAATGGGGTCTTAGTCTTAAGAGACTCCTCTAGAACAGCAAACCAGAAGGCAGCCGCACTAGTCACAGTAACAATGCAGGCCGCTGATCGTAAAGGAAATCCCTGGAGAATGTAAACCTTCTTAATAAGACCTTCTAACTTCTTATTCACAGGGTCTTTAAAAGCACAACTATCCTCAATAGGAATAGAAGTTCGCTCGGCCAGGGTAGAAATAGCCCCCTCTACCATTAGGGACCGTCCGTTCAGAGTCTCTGACAACGTCAGTTATCAGGAACATCTCCAAAAATTTGCAAAATCCCAAAGCATACCCCTCCTTCATAATATGGAGGAAGCAGTGGAAATAGCAACTACTGAAAACTTCCTCTAGGAAAGATTCCCACCTCGTGGAAATACCATAACTCCGCACGGAGTGTAAAAGAAAGTCCTGGGCACCGAGTGAAGGACATAAATGTCCAGGAAACACTTATAGTGGGAAGAATGGCATAACTTGACCATCATCAACCTGTTCCTAATAGCCAACTCCTTAGAAGGAGTAGGTACAAGAATTTTTTTATTTTATTATTTTTTAAAAAGCACATACAAAAAATGAAAACTCTCATTATGTGCCATCCCAATCACAAGGGATGAATAATTCCTTGATAAAATGTGCACATAAAAAGACCTTACTGTCTCTTTAAATCTTGAAAGACACTGTCTTTTTGAGCAGTTGTTCCATCCTGTAGATACCAAGGAGGAAATAATAAAGAAACAGTTGAATTTATGCAATAAAAATAACAGAGAAAAAACGAACTCTCTCTTTAAATAACAGTATCTTTTTATTCAACATGCATGGTTGGAATAATTAACAAGAACTCTGCAGCTCTTTTTACTCTCAGAGATCATATTGAAGTAAGCAATGCCAACATCTTAAGGCCCATACCCTGACAACGTCAGATATAGAAATGCCTGTTAACTTATTTTCTGTGCAGCATACACTGAAAAGCAACAACATATAAATCCAACAGCACTCTCACAGCGTGTTATACCCGCAAAGGATAACCACACTGTTAAGAGACTTTGTCCCAGGTATCCAAACATGACCTTACTGTCTCTCGTCACAGAGCTCCGCCCCTCGTGGGCGTTAATAGGGGCGTTAATAGGCTCCAACCTAGGGACAGAGAAAAACACCTGAAAGTGGCGCTCTTAGCAACTCCGCCCATCGTGGGCGTGAATACTCTTCAACTCCCGGCATTTGTCTAACATATGCCCTGGGGAACAGAGGAAGCACCCGAAAGTGGCGCAAACTAACAACTCCGCCCATCGTGGGCGTGAACACTCAATTTCCCGGTCGCCATTATTATAGATAGGCTACCGGGAGGAAACTTGTGTAAAATGCAGATTGGGGGCAATTAGGCTCTGTTCACATACTCAACAAGCATGGTTGTGAAAGCAGTCGATTTAGTTATAACATAAAACGAAGTGACCCAATAAAAGTTATACCACTTAACATTAACGGAACCAGCCCCTGGACGTTATCAAACTAACATTAATTTCTGAGTCAGTTGAAAATAAGCCCCATACCGCTCCTACTAGGAGAGGAGACGTGTCCCAGCACAGTGAAAGCCCTGTTCTCATGCGGACTCCATTCCTTAGCCCCAGTGTATGTGACTGTCCAGGAACGTTAACTGCTGGAATATATGTGACTGTCCCAGTATGTGCTGTCCCTCCATTTACATGTTGGAGTCCTGACCACATAATAAGTGCTCCATTGTTCTGAGATCCACCCAGAATAAAAAATTAGCACTTACCTGGAAAGCTGTGCAACAGTATGGCAGTCCAGCAGGTTTTCAGAGGCTCTCTCCCTCCCATAGCCCTGTGGACAAAGATCAGCATGAGTTAAAAGTGCTTAGGCTATCAGAATTAGGGCAGCAAACAACGTATAGGAGGCGCAGTGAGAATTATGTCCCACCAGTTCCTATTGCTTTGAAGCCACCAAATGCTTCTCTTTTTGTTAGTTACTGAAGAGAGTGATTTGGTCTAGGCTACACCCCAGCACAAGTAGCACACAGAGGCACCACTTTAAAAATAATAAACTCTTGATTGAAGAATCCAAAACTAACACCTCACTTTACCTCTTCCTATCACTAACACAGGCAAAGAGAATGACTGGAGTGGGAGGGAAGGGAGGAGCTATATATACAGCTCTGCTGTGGAGCTCTTTGCCTCCTCCTGCTGACCAGGAGGCGATATCCCATAAGTAAGGATGAAATCCGTGGACTCGTCATATCTTGTAAAAGAAACATTGATCCTTCATATTCCCAGTTCTTATTTTCGCAGGCAGTTGTGCCCATAACAATTTATTCCTAAACGTTAAAGATTGACTAGCAATGACACCAGAAATATTCCACAGTCCACAAACTGGCTCATTTACTTAATATGCTGCCTGTTTTTTCTGCTTTTTGACCAGCCCAGCAGAACTGTTCTGAAACGACTGCATGTTTTTGTAAATTACATAAAGGCTAAATTTACTAAACTTAGTACTAATAAAAAATATGTTTAGCATGTACTAGTAAAATGTCAACATTAAAAAAAAAAGGCATACAATAACCCTGTCTAACATGCATTTACATAAGTATGCTTTACATGGTACTAGAATAATGGTGGAAATCCTCATACATTTTTAAAATATTTGGTTTGTTACCCAATCAATGGTATTATTGAAGAGTTGAAAATATTAGATAAAACCATGAAAAGCAGGTTTTGGTCTGTAAAATGACAGACAGGGTACTACTAGATGGTTTTAAATATGTTTAGTTGTCAAATATAACAATGGCAATATATACATACATATATATATATATATATATATATATATATATATATATATATATATATATATAAATAAATAAATAAAACACACACACACACACACAATACAAGAAACAAATGGAACTTACTGTAGTTACTATTAAACTAAAAAGAAATAATAAAATAAGCAGAACATAGTTATATGATTTTCTATTCTTGAAACATTCATATCTGAAAAAGAGAAAAAAAAAAAAGACACAAAAGTTAAATGGTGTAAAACATACCCAGAACAAAAGCTAGAATACGAAATATGCAATTTACAGTAATGTGTGGCTTTAATATTGTTTATTTAAAAACTGCTTTACTGTTGTTGAAAGCCATATAAGTGAAAATTGAACAGAGGGGCAGATGGGTAGCCTGCTAAAGCAAGCCATCGCTATAGAAAGCACGCCATCGCAATCAGTATTTAAAGCAAGCCACCGCTATATAATTAATGAGCCTCACTAACTATCACGTCTAGCTGAGCAGTCACTATCTTACAACTGGGGAGTCTCGCAGTTCTCTCGCTGCTCAGTGTTATATGAATAAACAAGCAAATAAATAAACACATCTGTACCAGGCATTTATTGTTATAAGCGTCATAGCAGATCTCAGATAATCCTCGGTGAATAACACATGCTGTCTAGTATAGCAATATTCTAGCTGCAAAGAGATAGTAAACACCTTGAGATTTTTATATAAAATGTTTAGCTATGTGTAATAAAAACACTTAATATACTTTTATGATTTACATTGCTTCATTTTCTTATACCCAGAACTTAAATAATAAAGTAAAAATTAAACTTTCACCATTCAGATAGAACATGCAATTTTAAATAGCTTTCTAATTTACTTCTATTTGTTCTCTTGATATCCTTTGTCAAAGAGCATACCTAGGTAAGCTTAGGAACAGCAATGCGTTGCTAGTAGATAGCCGTCGATTGATGGCCTTGTCATTGGCTCACCTGATTTGTTCAGCTATCTCCCAGCAGCGAATTGCTGCTCCTTCAACAAAGGATATAAGAACATAAAGCAACATTTTACAATAGAAGTCAACTGTAAAGTTGTTTAAAATTGCATGCGCAATCCGATTCATAAAAGTTTATTTTTACTTTAATTTCCCTTTAAATGCAGCCTTTAGACTTCTTAAGAATAACCCTGCTACATATCTTACCCTAACTGACTTTAAAGGGGCAGTCAAGTCCAAAAAAACCTCATGATTCAGATAGGGCATGTCATTTTAAGCAAACTTTCCAATTTACTTTTATCAAAATTTTTGCTTTGTTTTCTTGGTATTCTTAGTTGAAAGCTAAACCTAGGAGGTTCATATGCTAATTTATTAGACCTTGAAGGCCGCCTCTAATCTAAATGCATTTTGATAGTGTTTCCCCACTAGAGGGCATTAGTTCATGCATTTCATATAGATAAAATTTAGCTCATACACGTGAATGTACCATGGAGACAGCTCTGATTGGCTAAACTGCATGTCTGTCAAAAAAACTGAAATAAGGGGGCAGTCTGCTGAGGCTTAGATACAAGGTAATTACAGAGGTAAAATGTGTATAATTATAACTGTGTTGGTTATGCAAAACTGGGGAATTGGTAATTAAGGGATTATCTATCTTTTTAAACAACAAAAATTCTGGTGTTGACTGTCCCTTTAACTGATAGCAACTGAAAAACAATGCACTTAAAAGGGACAGTCTATTCCAGAATTGTTATTGTTTAAAAAGATAGATAATCCCTTTATTACCCATTCCCCAATTTTGCATAACCAACACTGTTATATTAATATATATTTTACCTCTAATTACCTTTTATCTAAGCCTCTGCAGACTGCCCCCTCTTTTCAGTGCTTTTGACAGACTTGCATTTTAGCCAATCAGTGCAGACTCCTAAATAACTCCATGAGAGTGAGCACAATGTTATCTATATGACACACCTGAACTAGTACTGTCTGTGAAAAACTTTCAAAATGCTCTGAGCTAAGACGCGGTTTTCAATGGCTTTTCAAAAATACCACCAAGGGAACAAAGCAAATTTTGATAATAAAAGTAAATTGGAAAGTTGTTTAAAATTGCATGCCCTGCTATGATCTGAGTTCCGGGGGAGGAGCCCAGGTGTGAGGACGCACGCTGCACCTGTGCTGATTTATCCACCCTACAAGCTCTTGGCGAGTATCTCTCGCCTAAAACCATTAACCTTGGGCGGCTTGTCTAGCGTGAAAACACACCGCTACTGGAACCCTGCTAGTGCCAAGACATTGCACTATAGCTGCACGTTGCAGCAAATGGAAGCTTCCCTGCGGCACTAAGCACTTCTTTTAAAGTACTTAAGTAACTTGGCAAACAAATTACTGGAAAGGTTCAAAGTGCCTGCATACATTTCAAAGTACTAATAAGCACCTTCAACACTGGCTCGTTATCATCCCTGGTGAGAGACATTCTGCTCCTGGCTACCAGCCTAAGTCTTTCTACACAGACTGACCTGCTCTTTGAGAATTCTCACAAGTGGTTGCAGATGACTTGGATCGAGGCGGACGGAGTCCGCTGAGGTTGTCCGGGACCGGACGCTCCTACTTGATGGTGTCTCCGAAGCGACTCTACTGTTTCCTGGTCCCTCCTTCTTCACCGTCTGCAGGTGAGACCGGGCGGTGCGTCCCTTGGCGGGCTTCAACTATACCTCGGCTCCCTTAACCTGTCTTTACTGAGAAGCAGAGAGCCTATTGATCCTTGGTTCAAGGCAGTACTTTCCGTCCTTTCTGGTGACCCCTCCCACCGATGCTGCGAGAGGGGTAAGGATTTCTTCTACATGCCTGGCCGTGCTGTGCTAGATGGACGCTCCCCACAATACACCTCACAGTGAGCTTTAGATACCATACCAGCGAGATCATAACTGGTGTCTCATTGTCTAAAGGACGTTCCCCCCTCCACCGGTGCTGCGCAGGGGGGACAGCTCATGAGGAAGATCTTGATTCTACCACCACCAACTCAATGCCCAGAGATGGAGTCGGTAAAGTAGCTAATTAACCTGCTGCTATTTTTTTTTTTTTTTTTTTTTTTCTTTTCTCTCTTACTGCTGTATAAATTCACTGGACATTCTGACTTACCAATATATGGACAAATACTTATTGTGCAAAATATCCTTACATAAAAATGGATGTTCTTTCTTTTTTTCATTATCTTCTATAATGGTTATATTTTCATAAGTTTAAAAATATCCCTGAAAATAATTACAAGCCTGGTAAATATAGAAGGAATGTATAAAATACGAAAGAAATATATTTATAATTAGCTTACACATACTCTTTTTACACTCTGTGTTATTAATGGAATATAAACCTTTGTCTTATGTTATATAGCACAGTGAATACAAAAGGCCCTTAGTATAACTAGGGTCAAATATAAAGGCAAGATACACTTAGATATATAAACTGTTAGCTTTAAACACTCAAATTAGTGCAAGTTAAGATACTCATAGAATAACAAATTTTAGGTTTGCATCTTGCACTTATGTAAGGTCAGAGAAAAAATCTCTCCAAACAAGGTGGTTTCAGAAATACTACCAAAAGTATCAATTGAGTGAATACTAGCACCACTGATTCCCTTTTTTTCATATGTTAGAGTAAATCCTGATACTAATTGAAGTTATAACCCCTAGGATTGTATCTCTTAGCTCTCAGGTTACAGAGATAGTTTAAAAAGGGGAAAGAAAAGAAAAAAAAATAGTAAATAAAAAATACCTTCAGTTCCCCTTCTGAAACTATTATTGCTACAAATAATCTAAGATTGTTGAAATCAAATGTCTGTCTACACAAATATTTATGGAAGGTGATACATTCTGAGCACATTAATTTCTATTACAGACAGTGGCTAATGGTTATTTATTTAGTTTAAAAGGCTCATTTAGACTTAACTAAGCTAAAGAGGTACAGGTTGCAAAAAAGAAGGAAGAAAAGAAACAAAGAGGGAAAAAGATTAAGAATATATAACAGCGGTAAATTACAGATACTGAATCTCTCTTCATACTTTACATTCCGCCCATACACTAAACCCACTATCACCTGTTTGTAGATAATTCACATCCTCACACAATCCTACACACCACACCTTCCCCCCCCATTTTTTTTTCTTCCTTTTCTTTTCTTCTTTTTTTTCCCCACGTAATAGGAGATTTTTTTTTCTTTTCTCCCTTTTCTTCTTCACTCACAGTCATAATTTCACACTTTTTTAGATTCACAATCACATGGATAAATTTATACATCCACACTCTAAAAACACACCTCCCCCAATGGCGGCCAAACCAAGAGACAAGCGGAACAAGGCTACTGCAGATCCACCCGCTGAATCGCTATCACATATAAGTAACATTCAATCACTACCTGAATCTATGGACATCCAGTCCTTAGTCCTCAGAATATCAGAAGCTCTCTCACCTAAATTCGAAATGTTAAGAAATGAGATTAAATCAGACATAACACATTTAACATCAGAAGTTAGACATTTCGCAAACAGGCTTACAGAGGCAGAACAAAGGATATCTGACCTAGAAGATAATATGATTGAATATAATGGCAAAACTGAAACCTCAAGTAACACCCTCTTAAAATTACAAAATAAAATTGAAGATCTAGAGAATCGGTCACGCAGGAACAATCTCAGAATAATAGGTGTCCCTGAGAATCAACATGAAGACCTATTTAAATTACTAACGGTAACAATCCCACAGCTTTTAAAGATCCCAGAGAACTTTCCTAAAACATTTATTGAAAGAGTACATAGAATTGGCCTTGGCCATCCTTCTAAGAATACCAGACCTAGGCCAATCATTGTTAGATTCCTAAACTACCAAGATAAACTCACATTTTTACAATCTTACCACAAATGTCAGCCCGTATTCCTAGAGGAAGTTAAAATCCTATTTTTTCAGGATTACTCAATTGAGACAGCTAATAAAAGACGGGAAATTACCCCACTGTGTACTAAGTTCATTCAAAAGGGAATAAGGGCTAACATCTTGTACCCTGCTAAACTTAAGGTATGTGTAGAAAACCAAACAATTGTTTTTGATACTCCAGCTGAAGCTGGAAAATTCTATGCTGAAAAATTTGCTATAGATCATCATGTAAAGTAACGCCACAGTGATGTTGATTATTGTTTAACCATAAGTATGGATCCTTCCAAGAAGGGTAATGAGAGACTAGAAGGTTCTAGTTCCCTCAAACATGACTCCTTCCTCCCTCTAATCACCTTTTTTTTTTTTTTTTTCTTCCCTCTCTCTTCTTCCTCTTCTTTTTCTTCTCCTCCTTTTAATAAACAATGAACATGCCTAGTAGTTAAAATAACTTCATGGAACATAGGTGGCCTTACCTCCCCCATTAAAAGGAAAACTATATTAACCTACTTGAAAAGAATTAATACATCCATCGCATTCTTGCAAGAAACACACTTGAAAACGGAAGAGGTTCTCAAGCTTAAATCTACATGGGTTCAAGAGGTTTTTTTTTCTCCAAGTATTAGGAGGAAGGGGGGGGTCGCCATTCTAGTAAGTAAAAATATTAAGTATCAGGTAATGCAAACAGAAAATGATTCTGAAGGGAGATTCATAATTTTAAAAATTAAAATTGATAACACATTATATACACTCTGTAACATTTATGCCCCAAATGTTTTTAATTTACCCTTCTGGGAAGTACTACAAGCTAGGCTCATGACGTGTGCTGAGGGATACCTGATAATGGGCGGAGATTTCAACATGACCCCCAAATGTCCCCTGGACAGGTTAAGGCAGGATCGTGCGTTGAAAAAAACTAAAAGAGATAAACTAGAATCAAAACTTTTCTCTAGATTAATATTAAATTTAAAAGTCCGGGATATTTGGAGACTTCAAAATCCCAACTCTTGCGAATACACGTGCCTCTCAAAAGCACATAAATCTCTCTCAAGGATAGACCTCCTCCTATTGGATGAGAGATTATGCAAATTACAGGTGCAGGCTCAAATACTTCCCATAGCTATCTCTGATCATGCTCCAATTTGTTTAGATCTTCAACCACAAAATCGTAGGCAAACAACTAGACGATTCTTTTTTCCAACATTTCTCGCCACAGATCTTAAATTTAAAAATTGGCTAGAAGCTAAATTTAAAGACTACGCTTCCCTGAATTATGAATACATCTCACGACCCCTATTATTTTGGGAGACGGCTAAGGCAGTACTAAGAGGCGAGATTATAGCATATAATGTAAATAGAACTAAAAAACTAAAGCAAAGAGAGGGGGACCTGGCACGAGCAGTTTCTAATGCATACAACCTCCACCTAATTCTAAATTCTCCACAGAGCTGGGCTAAATATATCTCGGCCTTACAAAATAGAGATTCCTTCCTGCTCTACAAAACAACGCAGAATGATGCTAAGATACAGTCAAAATTACATCGATTTGGGAACAAAACGGGAAAAATATTAGCAAAACTTCTTAAAACTGAAAAGGGACCTCAATCGATAGATTATATAAAGACAGGAGCTCAGACAGTCAGTACGACTGAAGAGCTTCTACAACTTTTTGCTAAATATTACTCTGAATTATATTCCTTAAGGAAGTCCAATACACAGGCACGTGATAAATTCTGGAATGAAATTATCTTCCCCACTTTACATCCTGAAAGACTTCAGGACCTATATGCCCCAATCACTGAAACAGAAGTATCCAAAGCAATTCTAAAATTACCTCATAATAAAGCCCCAGGCCCAGACGCATTACCAAATGAATTTTACCAAGCTTTAAACATTACCATTACACCATATTTAACCATGTTATTCAATTTTTTATATATATATATAGAGGGAGAGAACCCAACGCGTGCTTTTGCTGCTTCTTACACTACCCTAATATTAAAACCAGGGAAGGACCCAACAAAAGAGGAATCATATAGACCTATCGCATTACTCAATACCGACTATAAAATTTTAACTTCAATATTAGCACACAGACTCCAAACTATACTGCCCTCAATAATTCACATAGATCAAGCTGGGTTTATGCAGAATAGAAACTCTGCCTCAAAAATTCGCGAACTCTTTCTTCTTATTGATTACTTTAGAGAGCAGGGACCGCGGGGGGAGGGGGGAGGAGAGGACACCCCTGATAAGGCAATAATTTCAATAGATGCCCAAAAAGCCTTTGACTCAGTCCACCATGATCATCTCATTTATACTTTAAATAATTTTGGACTGAAAGAAAATTTTAGTAAGTTCGTTAGTAACCTGTATCAAAATGCTACTACAAAGATAATGGTCAATGGAAATATGTCACAGGACATAGAATTACAACGCGGTACTAGACAGGGGTGCCCTCTCTCCCCCCTCCTCTTTGATCTTGCCATAGAGCCCTTCGCCATTCATATAAGACATCAAATTGAAGGGATAAGGGTAGGCAGGAAGGAATCTAAGATTGCTTTATATGCGGACGATGTCCTTATTTACATGTCTAACACAAAAGTAAATATACCTAAACTCTTAAACATAGTACAACAATTTGGGTCCTTTTCAGGTTATCAGGTCAATAACACAAAATCCGAATTATTCTGGATTACCCAGACAAAAGACTCATTGATAAAAATCCCTTTTCATATAGCCCACAATTCTTTCCGTTATTTGGGAATTAACATCTCCCACAACTTAGACACCTGGTATTCCCTTAATTTCACTCCAATAATAAATAAAATTAAAGAATCTCTTAAAAATTGGCAAAATTTCCCACTATCCTTATCAGGACGAATAGCCGCCTATAAAATGATGCTCTTACCCAAACTCCTATATGTGATACAGAACATCCCTCTCTTTATCAAGCGCAAAGATATTGACCTGCTTAATTCCACTCTTAGATCATTTATCTGGCAAAATAGAAAACCCAGGGTCTCTCTTCAAAAACTATCTCTCCCCCTGAAATATGGGGGTCTGGCGCTACCAGACATACGAGCATACAATCAAGCTTTCTTAGTTCGCACAGTCATTGACTGGGTACAATTAAAAAATTATGTAACAGATAATGATCTGGAAAAAAATATAGTCTATCCTTTAGACTTAACAGCACTAATACATAATGATGCTAATCAGATCCCGAATCAAATTAAGAAGTTAAAAACTATTTATAATCCTATTCTGGCATGGAAAAAGATCTGTGCTATATTGGAGGTAGAACGTCATGTTTCCCGGTATATTCCATTTCTGGGTAACCCTCAGTTCGGAGATGGAATACAGGAAGGAATATTTAGGAAATGGAAAACAATAGGCCTCAGCAATATATATCAGATTCTTGACTTTGAAAGGAGATGTGTCAAATCATTTGAAACCTTGAGATTAGAATTCAATATACCAAACAAAAATTTTTTTGCTTATCTTCAGGCAAGACACTATGCCTTAGAACTCATTCATAAACATGGATGGAACTGGTCCTTGGAATCTCTTGGAAACTGGCTTGATGTTACCAAACTGGGACGTATGTCAATTGCATTTGGATACCATTTGTTGGTTTCAGTAAAGGGAACAAAAAATGTTGAGGCAACCCAGAATAAGTGGAGTGCATTGATCAAACAACCCCTAGATCCTCCATTACTCCAACTTTCAATACAAGAAACTGCCCGTGCCACTCTCTCCGCTTCTTGGAGGGAATCTCATTTAAAATTGATATATATGACCTATTTCACCCCTGAAAAAGGATATAGATGTGGGAGTAGTGGTTTTAATTCCTGCCCAAAATGCTCATTTCCGATGGCAGATCTCCAGCACATGTTATGGGCCTGCCCAAAAATTAGGAACTTTTGGTTAAAGATTCAATTTTGGTTGAATAAAATAATAGCCCCTTCTCAAATAACACTGTCATTAAAAATGATAGTTTTTTTGTTCCATCTAAATGAAGAAAACATTAAGAAAATTATCAACATGACCATCCTGGCAGCAAGATATCTTCTTTTTAGTAAGTGGAAACAGACAACAATCCCTAGCATAATAGAAACTAAAAACTATCTAAAAAAGCAATATATATTGGAACAAATAGATACAGATCCAAATAACGAGCGAGAGATCAGAAAATTATTTTTGAAATGGTCACTATTCATTAAAGATTTACCACCCAGTGAAGTTGACTTCCTGATTTATCCCTTCAGGAATTCAGAACTAGTTACTCTAGGCATATGGTAGTAATAATCAAATAATTTCCTTTTTTTTTTTTTTCTTTTTTTTCGTTCTTTTCTTCTTTTTTTTTCCAAGATAACAAGGACTGGGTGCAGGATTAGAGGGGGGAATGGAGGGAGGTGGAGGAAAATCAGAAAAGAATCCTAATACAGAATATGTAAAGCATGTTTTTTTTTTTTGAGAATCAAATAGGTTGAGAATGTACACTTTAAACTCCCTGATTTACTATGCATTTCTAATATTTCTCACAATATTTGTACTTACTTTTATGGTATTTTTTGTTGAATGAAATTGTATCTCACAATATTTGTACCTACTTTTATGGTATTTTTTGTTGAATGAAATTGTATTCTGGAACGGATTTAAATAAAATGTTTAAAAAAAAAAAATTGCATGCCCTATCTGAATTATTAAAGTTTAATTTTGACTTGACTGTCCCTTTAATACTAACATTATGACTACAACTAGTCTTGTTGTCTGCAGCCTCAAGCCCAGATTGGGTCCTCTATATAAAGCATGTGGTCGGTGGAGTTTTTCTATTGAAAAACCATTGCAGCAAACAAGATGTTAATTTAGATAGGGCTGCAAAAACTAAATTGGTAAGATTGATCTTAAAAATTGTTTTCAATGAATCTCATTACTGATTAGGTGGTCTGTAATTAGTCTGTCAGTTGCACAGCACCAGCTGCTTCACTCCAATCAACTCCAGCACAATCCCCCCATTTTATTTCTATTTGATTAAATCAGATAATAATCAGCCGATTAATTAGATAGAAAAAAACATAATTTATGCTTACCTGATAAATTCCTTTCTTCTGTTGTGTGATCAGTCCACGGGTCATCATTACTTCTGGGATATAACTCCTCCCCAACAGGAAATGCAAGAGGATTCACCCAGCAGAGCTGCATATAGCTCCTCCCCTCTACGTCAGTCCCAGTCATTCGACCAAGAATCAACGAGAAAGGAGTAACCAAGGGTGAAGTGGTGACTGGAGTATAATTTAAAAGATATTTACCTGCCTTAAAACAGGGCGGGCCGTGGACTGATCACACAACAGAAGAAAGGAATTTATCAGGTAAGCATAAATTATGTTTTCTTCTGTTATGTGTGATCAGTCCACGGGTCATCATTACTTCTGGGATACCAATACCAAAGCAAAAGTACACGGATGACGGGAGGGATAGGCAGGCTCATTATACAGAAGGAACCACTGCCCGAAGAACCTTTCTCCCAAAAATAGCCTCCGAAGAAGCAAAAGTGTCAAATTTGTAAAATTTGGAAAAAGTATGAAGCGAAGACCAAGTTGCAGCCTTGCAAATCTGTTCAACAGAGGCCTCATTCTTAAAGGCCCAAGTGGAAGCCACAGCTCTAGTGGAGTGAGCTGTAATTCTTTCAGGAGGCTGCTGTCCAGCAGTCTCATAGGCTAAACGTATTATGCTACGAAGCCAAAAAGAGAGAGAGGTAGCAGAAGCTTTTTGACCTCTCCTCTGTCCAGAATAAACGACAAACAGGGAAGAAGTTTGGCGAAAATCTTTAGTTGCCTGCAAGTAGAACTTGAGGGCACGAACTACATCCAGATTGTGTAGAAGACGTTCCTTCTTTGAAGAAGGATTTGGGCACAAGGATGGAACAACAATCTCTTGATTGATGTTCCTGTTAGTGACTACCTTAGGTAAGAACCCAGGTTTAGTACGCAGAACTACCTTGTCTGAGTGAAAAATCAGATAAGGAGAATCACAATGTAAGGCTGATAACTCAGAGACTCTTCGAGCCGAGGAAATAGCCATTAAAAACAGAACTTCCCAAGATAACAATTTTATATCAATGGAATGAAGGGGTTCAAACGGAACACCCTGTAAAACGTTAAGAACTAAGTTTAAACTCCATGGCGGAGCAACAGCTTTAAACACAGGCTTGATCCTAGCTAAAGCCTGACAAAAGGCCTGGACGTCTGGATTTTCTGACAGACGCCTGTGTAACAAGATGGACAGAGCTGAAATCTGTCCCTTTAATGAACTAGCTGATAAACCCTTTTCTAAACCTTCTTGTAGAAAAGACAATATCCTAGCGATCCTAACCTTACTCCAGGAGTAACCTTTGGATTCGCACCAGTATAGGTATTTACGCCATATTTTATGGTAAATCCTTCTGGTAACAGGCTTCCTAGCCTGTATCAGGGTATCAATAACCGACTCAGAAAAACCACGTTTTGATAAAATCAAGCGTTCAATTTCCAAGCAGTCAGCTTCAGAGAAGTTAGATTTTGATGTTTGAATGGACCCTGTATCAGAAGGTCCTGTCTTAGAGGTAGAGACCAAGGCGGACAGGATGACATGTCCACTAGATCTGCATACCAAGTCCTGCGTGGCCATGCAGGCGCTATTAGAATCACTGATGCTCTCTCCTGTTTGATTTTGGCAATCAATCGAGGAAGCAGCGGGAAGGGTGGAAACACATAAGCCATCCCGAAGTTCCAAGGTGCTGTCAAAGCATCTATCAGAACCGCTCCCGGATCCCTGGATCTGGACCCGTAGCGAGGAAGTTTGGCGTTCTGGCGAGACGCCATGAGATCTATCTCTGGTTTGCCCCAACGTCGAAGTATTTGGGCAAAGACCTCCGGATGAAGTTCCCACTCCCCCGGATGAAAAGTCTGGCGACTCAAGAAATCCGCCTCCCAGTTCTCCACTCCCGGGATGTGGATTGCTGACAGATGGCAAGAGTGAGACTCTGCCCAGCGAATTATCCTTGATACTTCCATCATTGCTAGGGAGCTTCTTGTCCCTCCCTGATGGTTGATGTAAGCTACAGTCGTGATGTTGTCCGACTGAAACCTGATGAACCCCCGAGTTGTTAATTGGGGCCAAGCCAGAAGGGCATTGAGAACTGCTCTCAATTCCAGAATGTTTATTGGAAGGAGACTCTCCTCCTGATTCCATAGTCCCTGAGCCTTCAGAGAATTCCAGACAGCGCCCCAACCTAGTAGGCTGGCGTCTGTTGTTACAATTGTCCAGTCTGGCCTGCTGAATGGCATCCCCCTGGACAGGTGTGGCCGATAAAGCCACCATAGAAGAGAATTTCTGGTCTCTTGATTCAGATTCAGAGTAGGGGACAAATCTGAGTAATCCCCATTCCACTGACTTAGCATGCACAATTGCAGCGGTCTGAGGTGTAGGCGTGCAAAAGGTACTATGTCCATTGCCGCTACCATTAAGCCGATCACCTCCATGCATTGAGCTACTGACGGGTGTTGAATGGAATGAAGGACACGGCATGCATTTTGAAGCTTTGTTAACCTGTCTTCTGTCAGGTAAATCTTCATTTCTACAGAATCTATAAGAGTCCCCAAGAATGGAACTCTTGTGAGAGGAAAGAGAGAACTCTTCTTTTCGTTCACTTTCCATCCATGCGACCTTAGAAATGCCAGAACTAGCTCTGTATGAGACTTGGCAGTTTGAAAGCTTGAAGCTTGTATTAGAATGTCGTCTAGGTACGGAGCTACCGAAATCCCTCGCGGTCTTAGTACCGCCAGAAGGGCACCCAGAACCTTTGTGAAGATTCTTGGAGCCGTAGCCAATCCGAATGGAAGAGCTACAAACTGGTAGTGCCTGTCTAAGAAGGCAAACCTTAGATACCGGTGATGATCTTTGTGGATCGGTATGTGAAGGTAAGCATCTTTTAAATCCACTGTGGTCATGTACTGACCCTTTTGGATCATGGGTAAGATTGTCCGAATAGTTTCCATTTTGAACGATGGAACTCTTAGGAATTTGTTTAGAATCTTTAAATCTAAGATTGGCCTGAAAGTTCCCTCTTTTTTGGGAACCACAAACAGGTTTGAGTAGAACCCTTGTCCTTGTTCCGACCGCGGAACCGGATGGATCACACCCATTAATAACAGATCTTTATCTGGTTTGTTGACAACCTTGACAGATGAAATCTCCCTCTTGGGGGAGATAATTTGAAGTCTAGAAGGTATCCCTGAGATATGATCTCTAGTGCCCAGGGATCCTGAACATCTCTTGCCCAGGCCTGGGCGAAGAGAGAAAGTCTGCCCCCCACTAGATCCGGTCCCGGATCGGGGGCTTTCGGTTCATGCTGTCTTTGGGGCAGCAGCAGGTTTCCTGGCCTGCTTGCTCTTGTTCCAGGACTGGTTAGGCTTCCAGCCTTGCCTGTAACGAGCAACAGCTCCTTCCTGTTTTGGTGCAGTGGAGGTTGATGCTGCTCCTGTTTTGAAATTCCGAAAGGGACGAAAATTAGACTGTCTAGCCTTAGCTTTGGCTTTGTCTTGAGGTAGGGCGTGGCCCTTACCTCCTGTAATGTCAGCGATAATTTCTTTCAAACCGGGCCCAAATAAAGACTGCCCCTTGAAAGGTATATTAAGTAATTTGGACTTAGAAGTAACATCAGCTGACCAGGATTTTAGCCACAGCGCCCTACGTGCCTGTATGGCGAATCCTGAGTTCTTAGCCGTAAGCTTGGTTAAATGTACTACGGCCTCCGAAATGAATGAATTAGCTAGTTTAAGGACTCTAAGCCTGTCCGTAATGTCGTCTAGCGTAGATGAACTAAGGTTCTCTTCCAGAGACTCAATCCAAAATGCTGCCGCAGCCGTAATCGGCGCGATACATGCAAGGGGTTGCAATATAAAACCTTGTTGAACAAACATTTTCTTAAGGTAACCCTCTAATTTTTTATCCATTGGATCTGAAAAAGCACAGCTATCCTCCACTGGGATAGTGGTACGCTTAGCTAAAGTAGAAACTGCTCCCTCCACCTTAGGGACCGTTTGCCATAAGTCCCGAGTGGTGGCGTCTATTGGAAACATCTTTCTAAATATTGGAGGGGGTGAGAACGGCACACCGGGTCTATCCCACTCCTTAGTAACAATTTCAGTTAGTCTCTTAGGTATAGGAAAAACGTCAGTACTCGCCGGTACCGCAAAGTATTTATCCAACCTACACAGTTTCTCTGGTATTGCAACGGTGTTACAATCATTGAGATAATCACCATAGTCCTCTCACACATCCTAACTAGTCGTTGGGTGCAAGAGAATGACTGGGACTGACGTAGAGGGGAGGAGCTATATGCAGCTCTGCTGGGTGAATCCTCTTGCATTTCCTGTTGGGGAGGAGTTATATCCCAGAAGTAATGATGACCCGTGGACTGATCACACATAACAGAAGAAAACAACAACTTTTTTTTTACAATACCACGAGCAGGAGTTCATTGGCGCCATGCAACTGACCAACCAATCGCAAACCCCCCTAATGGTTAATGAGATTCGTTGACAACTATTTTTATGATCAATCTTACCCAATTAGTTGTTGCAGCCCTACATTTAGACCGAGCTGATTTGTTATTCAATAGAGAGACAATAGAAGTGTCTTGTAATTATAAGATGTTTACAGTCCCTTTAAATCGATTATTCTTATAGCAATAATATTACTGCTTTGAAACCTAACTGCTACAGCTGTATAAGTGAGTCACATCAGTCATTAGAGCTAGGTTTAACCCTTAAGACCTCTGCCATTCAAACTGGGCTTATGTAGACAACAAAATAATGAATGCAGTGCCAGCTATGCTGTCTACTCTCCAGTTTCATGTTTAGGTGTGAATTTACGAGTTTCTCAAAGATCCAATAGATGGCAGACTAATCCTTATCACGACTGAACAGTACTAATGTTACAAAAATACAAGGATATGATTATTATACTGCATAGATAGGGTGAAACTAAATACACCCCGAGCAAGGATCTAATGTATTTAGATCAATAGCATCAGATAAGAAATATTGTTTTTCTCTGGTAACAATTAACTCAGGTGCATTTATCTAGAACCTTCCCACAGCACCAAAACATAGGAATTTCCACACCTATTTCCCTATAATTTGGCACCTTCTCACAAGCTATACAGAATATAGGTAGTTATGGACTTTTAAACCATAAAATACTGCTTAAAGGGACAGTAATAATTTCTCTTTATGATGGCACTTTCTTTGATATTTAAAATGTATTATGTTTTCCCAAAGATGACAGGTCTGCATTTAACTTAAAGTGGTGGTAAATTTAAGGTATCAATAAAGAAAAAAAAAAAAATGTATGCTTACCTGATAAATTTCTTTCCAGATATGGAGAGTCCACAACGTCATTCAATTACTAGTGGGAATATCACACCTGGCCAGCAGGAGGAGACAAAGAGCACCACAGCAAAGCTGTTAAGTGTCACTCCCCTACCCATAATCCAGTCATTCGACCAAAGTGAAATGGAAAAGGAATAACTCAAAGGTGTAGAGGTGCCTGAGGTTTAGTAAAAAAATAACTGACTTAATAAAGGGTGGGGTCGTGGACACTCTCCATATCCGGAAAGAAATTTAACAGGTAAGCATACATTTTGTTTTCCTTCCTAAGATATGGAGAGTCCACTACATCATTCAATTACTAGTGGGGGCCAATACCCAAGCTAGAGGACACAGAATGAACAGGTAGGGAGAACAAGACAGGCAGACCTAAACAGAAGGCACCACCGCTTGAAGAACCATTCTCCCAGGAGGCCTCAGCCGAGGCCAAAGTATCAAATTTGGAGAATTTGGAAAAAGTATGCAGAGAGGACCACAGAAGCTTCATTTTTCAAAGCCCAAGAAGAGGAGACAGCCCTAGTGGAATGAGCTGTAATTCTCACAGGAGGCTGCTGTCCAGCAGTCTCATAAGCAAAACGAATTATACTTCTCAACCAGAGGGAAAGAGAAGTAGCAGTAGCATTTTGACCCTTACACTTTCCTGAGAAACAAACAGGGCAAAAGACTGTCAAAATTCCTTAGTTGTCTGTAGGTAGAATTTTAGAGCATGCACAATATCCAAGTTGTGCAACAGACGTTCTTTATGAGAAGAAGGATTGGGACAGAGAGAAGGAACAATAATTTCCTGATTAATATTTCTAACCGCATAAAAGATAAGGTAAGGAGAACCCAACTGCAAAGCCGAGAGTTCCAAAACTCTCCGAGCAGAAGAGATAGCAATAAGAAACAAAACCTTCCAAGACAGCAACTTAATATCTATGGAATGCATTGGCTCAAACGGAGCCTGCTGCAAAACTTTAAGAACAAGATTAAGGCTCCAAGGAGGAGCAACAGGTTTAAACACAGGCATTATTCTGACCAGAGCCTGACAAAAAGATTAAACATCTGGCACATCCGCCAGATGCTTGTGTAACAAAATAGATCATACAGAAATCTGACCTTTCAGAGAACTGACTGACAACCCTTTCTCCAGACCTTCCTGGAGGAAAGACAAAATTCTAGGAATCCTGACCCTACTCCAAGAGTAGCCCTTAGATTTACACCAATAAAGGTATTTACGCCATACCTTATGGTAAAAAATTCCAAGGTGGCCGAGATGACATCTTCACTAGATCTGCATACCACATCCTGCAAGGCCATGCAGGAGCTATTAGAATTACTGATGATCTCTCCTGTTTGATACGAGCAACCGTAAAATGCCTCTCTTTTTACCTGGTCTCCAGATAATCTTGAGAGGTGGAATCTGCCCCTAGGAGGGAAAGTTTTGAATTCTATTTTGTAACCCTGAGATACTATGTCCACAGCCCAAGGATCTGGGACATCTCGTCTCCACGAGACAAAACAGGGAAAGTCTGCCCCCCCCACTTGATCTAATCCTGGACCGGGGGCCGACCCTTCATGCTGACTTAGACTGAGCTGAGGGTTTCTTTGATTGCTTCCCCTTATTCCAAGGCTGATTGGGCTTCTAAGAAGACTTGGACTGCTCCTGCTTGGAAGAGGGAAACTTTTGATCTTTGAAGTTACGAATGGAACGAAAATTACTTTGACGTCCTTTGAATCTGTTCTTCTTGTCTTGCGGTAGAAGGTCTTAACCTTGTAAGGAAGCTCCAGAAACTTGGACTTAGAGGTAACATCAGCTGACCAAGATTTTAGCCACAATGCCCTGCGGGCTATGACAGTGAAGCCAGACATCTTGGCTCCCAGTCTAATAACTTGCATGTTAGCATCAGAAATAAAGGAATTGGCTAGTTTGGGAGCCTTAATCCTAGCTTGTATCTCCTACAACAGAGTCTCTACTAAAATTATTTCAGACAAGGCGTCGCACCAATAAGATGCCGCACTTGCTACTGTGGCAATACAAACTGCAGTTTGCCATTGAAGACCTAGATGAACATACATCTTCTTCAAATAAGCTTCCAGCTTTTTGTCCATGGGATCCTTAAACTAGCAGCTATCCTCTATAGGGATCATAGTTCTCTTAGTCAGAGTAGAAATAGCCCCTTCTACTTTAGGCACCGTGCGACAATCTTTAATGGAGTCAGCAACAGGAAACCTTTTTTTTAAATATGGGCAACAATTTATCTTAAAATTGAAGTGTTCTAGCTAAGCATGCAGCACAGAATTGCATTGGCAAAACAATTTGTGCCTCTAGGCATAACAAGCATTTGTCAAAAGACACAGAGTCTTCCATGTCCATAATACAAAATAAAAAAAATTCCCCAAATTGTAGATTTTTTTTTTTTTTTTTAATTTTTATTTACGCATAACAATAAGATTCCAATATATATATATATATATATATATATATATATATATATATATATATATATATATATATATATATATATATATATATATATATAAATATATATATATATATATATAAATATATATATATATATATATATATATATATATATATACATATACACATATACATACACATACACACATTCTGATGAAAAATGCAAGCAAAATACAATACAATCATTAGAAGCATATTTGTGTTTGCATATTGACAGACATCTATCCTCAGTTTTTACTAGTATTATTTTCATATACAACAAAATAAAATATGAAACTATGAAAGGCTATATCTGGACGGGCAAAGTACTATTCTGTTATCAGCATCTGATAGACCTGGTTTTGTAAGTATAGTTGATATTGCGTAAGAAAATATAATCTTAAGAATAAGGAGAGTTTTGCTATATAGAGACTCCATACTTATGAAAAATAAAAAGGAGAAAATAGAAGGAAAAGGTAATAAGAAGATAAATGCGCTACCACATCTTTGACCTGGTATATACATGAGGTTTCCTCCCCTGTAAGAGGTTGCTGTATCTGCAAATTAAGACTGCCTGACACTCATGTTACCTATTCTGGGGTTCCTAGGGTTCATTGCTGATTAAAAACAATGGCTTAAATGATACTAAATGGTGTGCATATGCAAAGGTTGAATATATTTATATAGTACACATTCTGATGAAAAATGCAGGCAGAATACAATACAATACAATCATGAGAAACATATTAGTGTTCGCGTATTGACAGACATCTTTCTATCCTCATTTTTTACTAGCATTATTTTCATATACTTCAAAGTGAAATATGATACTGTAAAAGGCTATATCTGGACAGGCAAAGTACTATTCCGTTATCTGAATCTGATAGACATGGTTTTGTAAGTGTGTTTGATATTGCGTGGGAGAATATAATCCTAAGAATAAGGAGATTTTTGCTATATAAAGACTCCATACTTATGAGAAATGTAAAGGAAAAAATAGGAGAAAAAGGTATTAAGTAAGTAAATGTGCTACCACATCTTTGACATGATATATACATGAGGTTTCCTCCCCTGCGAAAGGTCATCACTGCCTGACGTTCATGTTACCTACTCTGGGGTCCCTAGGATTCATTGCAGATTATAAACAGTGGCTTAAATGGTACTAAGTGGTGTGGTAGACTTAAAGTTATGCATATTCAAAGGGTAAAACAAACATTAAGAGTATGCTCCTTAAACTAAGCTAAACAGAGATAACAGGACGTCTCATACTAACACTGCTAGTAACAAATTATATCTATACTCCCAGTGTCTCTTCAGGAAAGTCTGTTCAGGGCCTGTTACCACGCGGTTTGCCAGAGGTCCGCGGTCAGCAGCTGCCAACATACCAATTTTTACCCCGGGATCGTTTATCAGCAAAATGTCTGATTCGGTTGTGGTTTCGCACTTTCTGGGTATCCCTCCCTGTTCCCAGTTCAATGTAGCTAGTGCCGGAGCAACCCTCTGCCGCCGCTCTCTATTACAGGTGTCCTCCATTGTTTGAGAGCCCGGCCGTGTGATCCAGAATTTAAATCCTCCTGGGGCTGGCAACATAGCTGTGATCGGTAGTTTCAGGGCTGTCTTGATGCGTGGATGCTCCACTCTGTGTGTATCTGAGGCCGGGTAGGTCTGCTCTGTACTGAGCTGCTCTCTCGGTATAGGTAGATCGTCGGCATTACTGGTGTTGGTGTCTTGCTTTGTATCCGCCTGTTCCTCCGGGCGGCTCACTACATCTCTTTCCTCTGATAAGCGTTTCAGCAAATAGTCGTATGGGGCCCTCTCTATAAGCTTGCGCACAAGGGACGCAAGTTTTGCGGGAAAGTCCTCAGTGTGTTCTAGACAGTTCTTGTCCATCATATCAGTCATACTTTAAAGTTATTTCTTCTCTCCTTCAAGAATCTGGTTGCAATAAATATTATGTTAGACCGCAGGTCAGATTATTGTCCAGTCAGTGATATATATTGAAGAGGTCCAGTAAGTCCAACTATGCAGACGGCACTGATGACCCAGCTCTTCCCGGGGGGGAGGTGTATGCCTTGTAGTAGCAGGCCGCCGCCTAAGGCTTATATGATCTGATCTGGGCCCCCAGTGTCATAAAAACAGCTAAGAAAAGGCACATAGGGTCACAATTTCCAGAGCTGTGAAGTTTAGTATGTGCTCTTGCCGTTAAAAATATAATAATCGGCGGATTATTAAGGGTCTTACAGGAGCCTTCAGAAAAATGCGTCCTATTCGAAACGCTGCACGGACACGCCCCCAGAATATTTTTTTTTTAACTACACTGTCACTTTAAGAATTTAATACCAAAGCTGCTTAACATTATGCAAAAATTCTTTAAAACAATAAACCAATCAGGCCCCCTACACCTCAGACAGACTGAGGTGCCTTACCGTAACACTTATACACAATTTGGCTGCCAGAAGTCTCTAAAAGATCGACACTGAAGAGACTGAAATTCAATGACGCTGCCCCACTCTGTAAATATCCGACAGCAGAGATAAGCATAGGAAACTATGTAGAAAGTAAAAGGCGCGCGTTTTCCTCTGCCTACAACACCGGAGCTAAATTTACACAAACGCTCAAGCAGTCTGTCAGTTAGCCTGTTCTAGCTAAGCAAGCAAAGAAAACCAACTGTTAAATTTTAAGTTTATACATAAATCCCTGTAAAAAACATAAGCCCCACACACACACACACACATACTAATAAAGTATTTCAACAAAACTAGCCCAAAGAGGAAAAACGTCCCAATAAAGGGAAGATTAACCACTAGTCTCAACATACATAATGTGCCTGCCCACTGCCAAAAATAATCCTGTATAAAGGATTTTAAAAAATGTCCCCATCTACTGCATATGAAATATTCTTCTGAAGTGCAAGTCTCCAATACCTCAAAAGACAAAAGCACTTACCTGCAGTCTAGCTGTCCGACAGGAAAACAGCTCACAAGGCATGAAAGGACACATACTCCTTACAGAGACCTGTAGAAAAAGAAAGAACAGAGTACCAACTCTGGCTTTCTGTACCATGAACAGCAATGTGTTGGGAAACAAAGCAAGGACAACCTCACAACTTCCTAACTGCTTAAAAGCCACCACTACTCTACTGAAGAGATTGACGTGGACTCAGCTAAACCCAAATCCTTGCTTGCAGGGAAAAGTACGGAAAAAGGAATTAATTTCTTTAGACCCCAAACTTCACCTCCTCCATTGACAGAGGCAAAGAGAATGACTGGGGATTATGGGTAGGGGAGTGACACTTAACATCTTTGCTGTGGTTCTCTTTGCCTCCTCCTGCTGGCCAGGAGTGATATTCCCATTAGTAATTGAATGGCATCGTGGACTCTCCATATGTTCGGAAAGAAACATAAAATACTCGTTAATAAGTATGAGGTTCATTAATGAACTCACATATGTCTACAACAGATTTCATAAATAGATGGTCTCTCTGGCCGCCCTTTGTTAAACAGGCTTTTTTTTTTTTTTTAAATGATGTTTTCTTCAACATCCAATATAAACATTTGCCGTAGAGCATAAAAAAACAAAAAGCCTGTGTCAGAGCTGCGCATTGCAGCTTACGTAGAGAGCAGGTTGGGTGAAAAAGGAGCAGGAATTGAAAGGGGTAGGAGGAAGAATATGTCATGGGTATAAATAAAATAAAAGTTTTATAAATATAAGGTAAACCAATTATAAAACTTTTTTTTTAAGTTTTAATATAGTTTATTTAGGATTCTCTGATGTGTTTGAAATACCTTAACATTTACCATCACTTTAATTAAAAGATGCAAAGAATACAAGCAGCTACCAGTATAGTAAAAAACAAAAACCTAAAACAAAATACAGAACATTAACTGTAGAAACACAGCTGACAGTACTCACAAGCAGTAAACGAAAACACTGCAGCTGTAGATCATGGGCAGCTCATCCAACAGCTAAACATGCAGAAAAAAAAAAAGAGATGTTTTATAAGGCTGTTTAAACACACCTGTTACCTTTATGCACAGTTGTTAGGAAGTTAATGCAAATGATACATTAAAAAAAAAAGGGACAAACACACTTGGGGGGCGATTTATCAAGCTGAGACAGAGAAGGGCGCACATACGCGTCCCTGTCCGCTGCAGCTCACCTCTGGAGGGCTGAATTCCCCTGGCGGAATTCAGCATTGCACACGAGCGCTATTTCGCGCTTGCGTGCAATCCTGCCCCCTGCCGGCGCACAGCCTATCACGCGCGGGCAGGAGCCGTCAATCTCCCCGGTCATACTAGACCGCAGAGATTGTTTTTCGCCACTTTAGAAGTGGCGAAAGGTTAGGAAAGCAGCAGTCTGATGACCGCTGCTTGTTAAATACGGTGTGCATGTTCTCTTGTGAGAACCTGTAGCCGTAGGGGCTCAAAGGCTGGCGAAAGCCTTTGATAAATCGACCCCTTGGATTGATACTCATAAAACCCATTTACAACCGTCCCTAACTAGCCTCTACAGAGGAGATAACAGGATTTTAAAGCTAGAGAAACATTGGTTACAACATTGAGGAGTACATAACCAAACTTATTCCCATGATATTTAAAAATATAGTAAGATATCATTATCAGGCATTTAAAACTTCATTTTCTCTTTTTGTTTAATTTCCAATGACTCTAATGGATTGATCAGCTATTTCTTCCTCTAAGGCAGTGATTTTTAACCTTTTTTTTGCCGTGGCACACTTTTTTACATTAAAAAATCCTGTGGCACACCACCATCCCAAAATGTTAAAAAAATCACACATTGTAGCCTAATACAGCATATATATATATATATATACACATACACACACATACTGTATGTATTGTGCTGTTATGCCACGCCTCCTACAAACTACCCCTGCACTGGGAGTAAAAAACAAGCAAAGTTTAAAAAATATGTCACACTGTTGTCAGTCTGCCGTGGCACACCTGAGGATCTCTCACGGCACATTAGTGTGCCACGGCACACTGGTTGAAAAACACTGCTCTAAGGTATACAGGCAGGATGCCTTTATATCTGTTTGCTTTAGATGTGCTGTTTTTCAGCAAAAACATAATTTATGCTTACCTGATAAATTCCTTTCTTCTGTAGTGTGATCAGTCCACGGGTCATCATTACTTGTGGGATATTATCTGCTCCCCTACAGGAAGTGCAAGAGGATTCACCCAGCAGAGTTGCTATATAGCTCCTCCCCTCTACGTCACCTCCAGTCATTCGACCAAGGACCAACGAGAAAGGAGAAGCCAAGGGTGTAGTGGTGACTGGAGTATAATTTAAAAAATATTTACCTGCCTTAAAAAACAGGGCGGGCCGTGGACTGATAACACTACAGAAGAAAGGAATTTATCAGGTAAGCATAAATTATGTTTTCTTCTGTTAAGTGTGATCAGTCCACGGGTCATCATTACTTGTGGGATACCAATACCAAAGCAAAAGTACACGGATGACGGGAGGGATAGGCAGGCTCTTTATACAGAAGGAACCACTGCCTGAAGAACCTTTCTCCCAAAAATAGCCTCCGAGGAAGCAAAAGTGTCAAATTTGTAAAATTTGGAAAAAGTATGAAGCGAAGACCAAGTTGCAGCCTTGCAAATCTGTTCAACAGAGGCCTCATTCTTAAAGGCCCAAGTGGAAGCCACAGCTCTAGTGGAATGAGCTGTAATTCTTTCAGGAGGCTGCTGTCCAGCAGTCTCATAAGCTAAACGAATTATGCTACGAAGCCAAAAAGAGAGAGAGGTAGCAGAAGCTTTTTGACCTCTCCTCTGACCAGAGTAAACGACAAACAGGGAAGACGTTTGTCGAAAATCTTTAGTTGCCTGTAAATAAAATTTAAGGGCACGAACTACATCCAGATTGTGCAAAAGACGTTCCTTCCTCGAAGAAGGATTTGGGCACAAGGATGGAACAACAATCTCCTGATTGATATTCCTGTTAGTGACTACCTTAGGTAAGAACCCAGGTTTAGTACGCAGAACTACCTTATCCGAGTGAAAAATCAAATAAGGAGAATCACAATGTAAGGCTGATAATTCAGAGACTCTTCGAGCCGAGGAAATAGCCATTAAAAATAGAACTTTCCAAGATAACAACTTTATAACAATGGAATGAAGGGGTTCAAACGGAACACCCTGTAAAACGTTAAGAACAAGGTTTAAACTCCATGGTGGAGCCACAGCTTTAAACACAGGTTTAATCCTGGCCAAAGCCTGACAAAAAGCCTGAATGTCTGGAACTTCTGACAGACGCTTGTGTAACAGAATGGACAGAGCTGAGATCTGTCCCTTTAAGGAACTAGCGGATAACCCCTTTTCTAAACCTTCTTGTAGAAAAGACAATATCCTAGGAATCCTAACCTTACTCCAAGAGTAACCTTTGGATTCGCACCAATATAGGTATTTACGCCATATTTTATGGTAAATCTTTCTGGTAACAGGCTTCCTAGCCTGTATTAAGGTATCAATAACTGACTCAGAAAAACCACGCTTTGATAAGATCAAGCGTTCAATTTCCAAGCAGTCAGCTTCAGAGAAGTTAGATTTTGATGTTTGAAAGGACCCTGAATCAGAAGGTCCTGTTTCAGAGGTAACGACCAAGATGGACAGAATGACATGTCCACCAGATCTGTATACCAAGTCCTGCGTGGCCATGCAGGCGCTATTAGAATCACTGATGCTTTCTCCTGTTTGATTCTGGCAATCAATCGAGGAAGCATCGGGAAAGGTGGAAACACATAAGCCATCCTGAAGGTCCATGGTGCTGTCAAGGCATCTATCAGGACCGCTCCCGGATCCCTGGATCTGGACCCGTAGCGCGGAAGCTTGGCGTTCTGTCGAGACGTCATGAGATCTATCTCTGTTTTGCCCCAACGTCGAAGTATTTGGGCAAAGACCTCTGGATGAAGTTCCCACTCCCCCGGATGAAAAGTCTGACGACTTAAGAAATCCGCCTCCCAGTTCTCCACTCCCGGGATGTGGATTGCAGACAGGTGGCAAGAGTGAGACTCTGCCCAGCGAATTATCTTCGATACTTCCATCATTGCTAGGGAGCTTCTTGTCCCTCCCTGATGGTTGATATAAGCTACAGTCGTGATGTTGTCCGACTGGAACCTGATGAACCCCCGAGTTGTTAACTGGGGCCAAGCCAGAAGAGCATTGAGGACTGCTCTCAATTCCAGAATGTTTATTGGAAGAAGACTCTCCTCCTGATTCCATAGTCCCTGAGCCTTCAGAGAATTCCAGACAGCGCCCCAACCTAGTAGGCTGGCGTCTGTTGTTACAATTGACCAGTCTGGCCTGCTGAATGGCATTCCCCTGGACAGATGTGGCCGATAAAGCCACCATAGAAGAGAATTTCTGGTCTCTTGATTCAGATTTAGAGTGGGGGACAAATCTGAGTAATCCCCATTCCACTGACTTAGCATGCACAGTTGCAGTGGTCTGAGATGTAGGCGTGCAAAAGGAACTATGTCCATTGCTGCTACCATTAGTCCGATTACCTCCATGCATTGAGCTACTGACGGGTGTTGAATAGAATGAAGGACACGGCATGCACTTTGAAGTTTTGTTAACCTGTCCTCTGTCAGGTAAATCTTCATTTCTACAGAATCTATCGGAGTCCCCAGGAAGGGAACTCTTGTGAGTGGAAAGAGAGAACTTTTCTCTTCGTTCACTTTCCATCCATGCGACCTTAGAAATGCCAGTACTATCTCTGTATGAGATTTGGCAGTTTGAAGGCTTGAAGCTTGTATCAGTATGTCGTCTAAGTACGGAGCTACTGAAATTCCTTGCGGTCTTAGTACCGCCAGAAGAGTGCCCAGAACCTTTGTGAAGATTCTTGGAGCCGTAGCCAGTCCGAATGGAAGAGCTACAAACTGGTAATGCCTGTCTAAAAAGGCAAACCTTAGATACCGGTAATGGCTTTTGTGAATCGGTATGTGAAGGTAAGCATCCTTTAAATCCACTGTGGTCATGTACTGACCCTCTTGGATCATGGGCAAAATTGTTCGAATAGTTTCCATCTTGAACAATGGAACTCTTAGGAATTTGTTTAGGATCTTTAAATCCAAGATTGGCCTGAAGGTTCCCTCTTTTTTGGGAACTACAAACAGATTTGAGTAAAACCCTTGTCCTTGTTCCAACCGCGGAACTGGATGGATCACTCCCATTAATAAAAAAGATCTTGTACGCAGCGTAGAAACGCTTCCTTCTTTGTTAGGTTTGTTGACAACCTTGACAGATGAAATCTCCCTCTTGGGGGAGAGGATTTGAAGTCCAGAAGGTATCCCTGAGATATGATCTCTAACGCCCAGGGATCCTGAACATCTCTTGCCCAAGCCTGGGCGAAGAGGGAAAGTCTGCCCCCCACTAGATCCGGTCCCGGATCGGGGGCCCTCAATTCATGCTGTCTTAGGGGCAGCAGCAGGTTTTCTGGCCTGTTTGCCCCTGTTCCAGGACTGGTTAGGTTTCCAGCCTTGTCTGTAGCGAGCAACAGCTCCTTCCTGTTTTGGTGCAGAGGAAGTTGATGCTGCTCCTGCTTTGAAATTACGAAAGGAACGAAAATTGGACTGTCTAGCCTTGGCTTTGGCCTTGTCCTGAGGCAGGGCATGACCTTTACCTCCTGTAATGTCAGCAATAATCTCTTTCAAGCCGGGCCCGAATAAGGTCTGCCCTTTGAAAGGAATATTAAGCAATTTAGATTTAGACGTAACATCAGCTGACCAGGATTTCAGCCACAGAGCTCTGCGTGCCTGAATGGCGAATCCTGAATTTTTAGCCGCAAGTTTAGTTAAATGTACTACGGCATCTGAAATAAATGAATTAGCTAACTTAAGGAATTTAAGTTTGTGTGTGATGTCATCTAGTGTGGATGATTGAAGTGTCTCTTCCAGAGACTCAAACCAAAATGCTGCTGCAGCCGTGACAGGCGCAATACATGCAAGAGGTTGCAATATAAACCCTTGTTGAACAAACATTTTCTTAAGGTAACCCTCTAATTTTTTATCCATTGGATCTGAAAAAGCACAGCTATCCTCCACTGGGATAGTGGTACGCTTAGCTAAAGTAGAAACTGCTCCCTCCACCTTAGGGACCATTTGCCATAAGTCCCGTGTGGCGGCGTCTATTGGAAACATCTTTCTGAATATAGGAGGGGGTGAGAAAGGCACACCGGGTCTATCCCACTCCTTAGTAACAATGTCAGTAAGTCTCTTAGGTATAGGAAAAACGTCAGTACTCGTCGGTACCGCAAAATATTTATCCAACCTACACATTTTCTCTGGGATTGCAACTGTGTTACAATCATTCAGAGCCGCTAATACCTCCCCTAGTAACACACGGAGGTTCTCAAGCTTAAATTTAAAATTTGAAATGTCTGAGTCCAGTTTATTTGGATCAGAACCGTCACCCACAGAATGAAGCTCTCCGTCTTCACGTTCTGCAAACTGTGACGCAGTATCAGACATGGCCCTTGCATTATCAGCGCACTCTGTTCTCACCCCAGAGTGATCACGTTTACCTCTTAGTTCTGGTAGTTTAGCCAAAACTTCAGTCATAACAGTAGCCATATCTTGTAATGTGATTTGTAATGGCCGCCCAGATGTACTCGGCGCTACAATATCACGCACCTCCTGAGCGGGAGATGCAGGTACTGACACGTGAGGCGAGTTAGTCGGCATAACTCTCCCCTCGTTGTTTGGTGAAATATGTTCAATTTGTACAGATTGACTGTTTTTTAAAGTAGCATCAATACATTTAGTACATAAATTTCTATTGGGCTCCACTTTGGCATTAACACATATATCACAGAGATATTCCTCTGAATCAGACATGTTTAACACACTAGCAAATAAACAGCAACTTGAAAATACTTTTCAAAGTAATTTACAAATAATATGAAAACGAACTGTGCCTTTAAGAAGCACAGAAAAAAATTATAACAGTTAAAATAATTAAGTTATAGCATCAATCTTTGTCAGAATATACAGTTTTAGCAAAGGATTGTTCCCCTCAGCAATTAAACAACACAACTTTAGCAAAGGTTTAATCCCATTAGCAAAGATAACAATTTCTGAAAGCAGGAAACAAATTACAGAATAAACGTTTTTATCTCAGTCAAACTATAATTCTCACAGCTCTGCTGTGCTGACTGAAATATTTGATGCATAGTAAAAGCGCCCCTCCCCCACACACACAGCAGTGAGGGAGAACAGAAACTGACAGAAAAAAACAGATTTAAGCAACTGCCAAGTGGAAAAATAGTGCCCAAACATTTATTCACTCAGTACCTCAGTAAATGAAAACGATTTTACATTCCAGCAAAAACGTTAAACATAATCTCTAGTTATTAAACAGCTTTATGTCTTTCTTACAGTGTAATTCTAGTGAATTACCATTCTCCCAGAATACTGAAGTGTAAAGTATACATACATGACATTATATCGGTATGGCAGGATTTTCTCATCAATTCCATTGTCAGAAAATAAAAACTGCTACATACCTCTATGCAGATTCATCTGCCCGCTGTCCCCTGATCTGAAGTTTACCTCACTCCTCAGATGGCCGAGAACAGCAATATGATCTTAACTACTCCGGCTAAAATCATAGCAAAACTCTGGTAGATTCTTCCTCAAACTCTGCCAGAGAGGTAATAACACACTCCGGTGTTATTTTAAAATAACAAACTTTTGATTGAAGATATAAAACTAAGTATAATCACCATAGTCCTCTCACACGACCTATCTAGTTGCTGGGTGCAAGAGAATGACTGGAGGTGACGTAGAGGGGAGGAGCTATATAGCAACTCTGCTGGGTGAATCCTCTTGCACTTCCTGTAGGGGAGCAGATAATATCCCACAAGTAATGATGACCCGTGGACTGATCACACTTAACAGAAGAAATCAGAATTTATGCTTACCTGATAAATTTCTCTCTTACGGTGTATCCCGTCCACGGATTCATCCTTACTCGTGGGATATTCTCAATCCCTACAGGAAGTGGCAAAGAGAGCACACAGCAGAGCTGTCCATATAGCTCCCCTCAGGCTCCGCCCCCCCCAGTCATTCGACCGACGGTTAGGAGAAAAAGGAGAACCATAGTGTGCAGTGGTGACTGTAGTTTTACAAAAAATAAATTTGAACCCGACTTAATTGCCAGGGCGGGCCGTGGACTGGATACACCGTAAGAGAAAGAAATTTATCAGGTAAGCATAAATTCTGTTTTCTCTTAAATTGGTGTATCCAGTCCACGGATTCATCCTTACTTGTGGGAACCAATACCAAAGCTTTAGGACACGGATGAAGGGAGGGAACAAGTCAGGTAACCTAAACGGAAGGCACCACTACTTGCAAAACCTTTCTCCCAAAAAAATAGCCTCCGAAGAAGCAAAAGTATCGAATTTGTAAAATTTGGCAAAAGTATGCAGTGAAGACCAAGTCGCTGCTTTACAAATCTGTTCAACAGAAGCCTCATTCTTGAAAGCCCATGTGGAAGCCACAGCTCTGGTGGAAAGAGCTGTAATTCGTTCAGGAGGCTGCTGTCCAGCAGTCTCATAAGTCAATCGGATAATGCTTTTCAGCCAAAAGGAAAGAGAGGAAGCAATAGCTTTTTGACCTCTCCTCTTACCAGAATAGACAACAAACAAGGATGACGTGTGTCTGAAATCTTTAGTTGCTTTTAAATAGAATTTTAAAGCACGAACCACATCAAGATTGTGTAACAGCCGTTCCTTCTTAGAAACTGAATTAGGACACAGAGAAGGAACAATGATTTCCTGGTTAATATTCTTATTAAAAACCACTTTCGGAAGGAAACCAGGTTTTGTACGCAAAACAACCTTATCTGCATGAAACACCAGATAGGGTGAATTACACTGCAAAGCAGACAATTCTGTAACTCTTCGAGCAGAAGAAATAGTTACCAAAAACAAAACTTTCCAAGATAATCACTTAATATCTATGGAATGTAAAGGTTCAAACGGAACCCCTTGAAGGACTGAAAGAACTAAATTTAGACTCCATGGAGGAGCCACAGGTTTATAGACAGGCTTGATTCTGACTAAAGCCTATGCAAACGCTTGAACGTCTGGTACTTCCGCCAGACGCCTGTGTAACAGAATAGACAGAGCAGATATCTGTCCCTTTAAGGAACTAGCCGACAATCCTTTCTCCAATCCTTCTTGGAGAAATGACAAAATCCTAGGAATCCTAATCTTACTCCACGAGTAACCCTTGGATTCACACCAACAAAGATATTTCCGCCATATCTTATGGTAAATTTTCCTGGTGACAGGCTTTCTAGCCTGGATCAAAGTATCTATAACTGATCCAGAGAACCCACGCTTAGATAGAATTAAGCGTTCAATCTCCAAGCAGTCAGTTGCAGAGAACTAGATTTGGATGCTTGAATGGACCTTGAATTAGAAGATCCTGCCTCGATGGCAGTGTCCATGGTGGAACAGATGACATGTCCACTAGGTCTGCATACCAAGTCCTGCGTGGCCACGCAGGCGCTATCAAAATTACCGAAGCCTTCTCCTGTTTGATTCTGGCTACCAGACGAGGGAGAAGGGGAAACGGTGGAAAAACATAAGCCAGATTGAAGGACCAAGGCGCTACTAGAGCATCTATCAATGCCGCCTTGGGGTCCCTGGACCTGGATCCGTAAAGAGAAAGTTTGGAGTTCTGACGGGACGCCATCAGATCCAACTCTGGAATACCCCATAGCTGGGTAAGCTGAGCAAAAACCTCCGGAAGGAGTTCCCACTCCCCCGGGTGAAAAGTCTGACGACTCAGAAAATCCGCCTCCCATTTGTCTATTCCTGGGATGTGAATTGCAGATAGATGGCAGGAGTGATCCTCCGCCCATTTGATGATCTTGGATACTTCCTTCATCGCTAGGGAACTCTTTGTTCCTCCCTGATGATTGATGTACACTACAGTCGTGATGTTGTCCGACTGAAACCTGATGAACCTGGCCTCCGCTAGTTGAGGCCATGCCTGGAGCGTGTTGAATATCGCTCTCAGTTCCAAAATGTTTATCGGGAGAAGAGACTCTTCCCGAGACCATAGGCCCTGAGCTTTCAGGGAGTCCCAGACCGCACCCCAGCCTAACAGACTGGAATCGGTCGTGACAATGATCCACTCTGGTCTGCGGAAGCACATTCCCTGAGACAGGTGATCCTGAGACAACCACCAGAGAAGATAATCTCTGGTTTTCTGGTCCATTTGTATCTAAGGAGACAATCTGCATAATCCCCATTCCACAGTTTGAGCATGCACAGCTGCAGTGGTCTGAGATGAATTCTGGCAAAGGGAACAACGTCCATTGCCGCAACCATTAACCCGATTACCTCCATGCACTGAGCCACAGAAGGCCGAGGAACAGAATGAAGAACTCGGCAAGTAGTTAAAAGTTTTAACTTCCTGACCTACGTCAGAAATATTTTCATTTCTACCGAGTCTATTAGCGTTCCCAGGAAGGGAACCCTTGTGAGCGGGGACAGAGAACTTTTTTCGATGTTCACCTTCCACCCGTGAGACCTTAGAAAGGCCAGAACTATTTCTGTATGAGCCTTGGCTCTTTGAAAAGACGACGCCTGAATTAATATGTTGTCCAGATAAGGTGCTACTGCAATGCCCCGCGGTCTTAGTACCGCTAGAATGGACCCTAGCACCTTTGTGAAAATTCTTGTCCAGAAAGGCGAACCTTAGGAACTGATGGTGATCTTTGTGGACAGGAATATGTAGGTACGCATCCTTTAAATCCACGGTAGTCATATATTGATCTTCCTGGATCAATGGTAAGATTGTCCGAATGGTTTCCATTTTGAATGATGGAACTCTGAGGAATTTGTTTAGAATTTTTAAATCCAGGATTGGCCTGAAAGTTCCTTCCTTTTTGGGAACTACAAACAGAGAAATGTGGAACCTTCCCCTTGGGGGAGAGTCTTTGAATTCTAGAAGATACCCTTGAGCAACAATTTCTAATGCCCAGGGATCTGGAACATCTCTTGCCCAAGCCTGAGCAAAAAGAGAAAGTCTGCCCCCTACTAGATCCGGTCCCGGAGCGGGGGCTACCCTTTCATGCTGTCTTGGTAGCAGCAGCAGGCTTCTTGGCCTGTTTACCCTTGTTCCAGCCCTGCAAAGGCTTTCATGTTGCTTTGGGCTGGGAAACGTTACCCTCTTGCTTTGCGGTTGCAGAGGTTGAAGCAGGTCCGCTCCTGAAGTTGCGAAAGGAGCGCAAATTAGCCTTGTTTTAAGCTTTAAAAGGTCTATCTTGTGGAAGGGCATGGCCCTTTCCCCCAGTGATATCTGAAATAATTTCTTTCAACTCTGGCCCGAATAGGGTCTTCCCCTTGAAAGGAATATTAAGTAATTTTGTTTTGGACGACACGTCAGCCGACCATGATTTGAGCCAGAGCGCTCTTCGCGCCACAATGGCAAAATCAGAATTTTTCGCCGCTAATTTAGTTAATTGTAAAGCGGCATCTGTAATGAAAGAATTAACCAGCTTTAGAGCATGAATTCTATCCATGACTTCGTCATATGAAGTCTCCCTCTGGAGCGACTCCTCCAGCGCCTCAACCAAAAAGCTGCTGCAGTAGTTACAGGAATAATGCAGGCAATTGGTTGAAGAAGGATACCTTGTTGAACAAATATTTTCTTTAGTAACCCTTCTAATTTGTTATCCATAGGATCTTTGAAAACACAACTGTCTTCTATTGGTATAGTTGTGCGCTTAGCTAGTGTTGAAACTGCTCCCTCTACCTTAGGGACCGCCTGCCACGCGTCCCGCCTGGGGTCAGTTATGGGGAACATTTTCTTAAAGATAGGGGGGGGAACAAAAGGTACGCCTGGTCTCTCCCACTCCCTAGTCACAATATCCGCCACCCTCTTAGGGATCGGAAACGCATCAGTGTATACAGGGACTTCTAAAAACTTGTCCATTTTACACAATTTTTCTGGGACCACCATAGGGTCACAATCATCCAGCGTAGCTAAAACCTCCTTAAGCAGTACGCGGAGGTGTTCCAGCTTAAATTTAAACGCTAAGAAATCTGATTCTGCCCGCTGAGAAATGTTACCTGCGTCACAAATTTCTCCCTCAGACAGTACATCCCTCACCGCCACGTCAGAGGGTTGTGAGGGTACAACAGATAAATTATCCAAAACTTCTGATTGCTCATCCTCTGTTCTTAAAACTGAGCTATCACGCTTTTTAGGAAAAACAGGCAGTTTGGATAGAAATGCTGCAAGGGAATTATCCATGACTGCTGCTAATTGTTGCAATGTAATAGGGGCAAATGCGCTAGAGGTACTAGGCATCGCTTGCACGGGCGTAACTGGTGTCGACACATGGGGAGAGGAAGGAGGGCTATCCTCATTACCTTCCATTAAAGAATCATCTTGGGCCACATTTTTAAGTGTCACTGCATGGTCTTTAAAATGTTTGGATATGTTAGCACACTTTAAACACAAATGTAAAGGGGGGACCGCCATGGCTTTTAAACACATAGAACAAGGTCTATCTGTAGGCTCAGACATGTTAAACAGACTTAGACAGCACTCAAATACAGTAAAATAAAATTTTTGAAAAAACAGTACTGTGCCTTTAAATAATAAAAAGCGCATACTTTTTTACTAAACCTCCAAAAATCATCCAATCTTTATGAAATTTTCACCATATGATCCTAATGCTTTGAAATGATTGCACAGTAAATTTCAAGTCAATTAACCCCCTACTGCCCAAACCGGAGCAAATTAACCATGCCACAGCCTTTGCTGTGGTCCTACCTTCCTTGGGGATTAGTTTTGATTGAAAATAAGCCTCTCTGAAGTCCTCAAGTAATCTTTGGACCCTTCACATGTATCTGCATGAAGCTGTTTGTAAAATCAACTGCGCAACTGAGGCGCGAAATTCAGGCCCCCTCCATCTTCCCTCAGGAGTTTGTGGGGCCTTCCCAAGCCAAAATAGGTGTCTAAATATATGCCATGCGGAATAAAACCCCAAAAAGTGTTTTAAATGCAATATAAAACTTGTATAATGTCATTTTATCTTAAAAAATAATCGATTGCCCCTTAACAGTGTCCACCAGTGTATTGAGCCCTTTCAATAAGCCTTCCTTCTATACTAAGTCTCAGAATATGGCTTACCTTCCCCGCATGGGGATTCTGTCAGTCTTCCAGCATTACTAAGTCTTGACTAGAAAAACAGAATTTATGCTTACCTGATAAATTACTTTCTCCAACGGTGTGTCCGGTCCACGGCGTCATCCTTACTTGTGGGATATTCTCCTCCCCAACAGGAAATTGCAAAGAGCCCAGCAAAGCTGGCCATATAGTCCCTCCTAGGCTCCGCCCACCCCAGTCATTCGACCGACGGACAGGAGGAAATATATATAGGAGAAACCATATGGTAACGTGGTGACTGTAGTTAGAGAAAATAATTCATCAGACCTGATTAAAAAAACCAGGGCGGGCCGTGGTCCGGACACACCGTTGGAGAAAGTAATTTATCAGGTAAGCATAAATTCTGTTTTCTCCAACATAGGTGTGTCCGGTCCACGGCATCATCCTTACTTGTGGGAACCAATACCAAAGCTTTAGGACACGGATGAAGGGAGGGAGCAAATCAGGTCACCTAAACGGAAGGCACCACGGCTTGCAAAACCTTTCTCCCAAAAATAGCCTCCGAAGAAGCAAAAGTATAAAATTTGTAAAATTTGGCAAAAGAGTGCAGTGAAGACCAAGTCGCTGCCTTACATAATCTCAGGAACCTCATTCTTGAAGTCCCATGTGGAAGCCACAGCTCTAGTGGAGTGAGCTATGATACCTTCAGGAGGCTGCCGTCCGGCAGTCTCAAAAGCCAATCTGATAATGCTTTTAAGCCAAAAGGAAAGAGAGGTAGAAGTTGCTTTTTTACCTCTCCTTTTACCAGAATAAACAACAAACAAAGAAGATATTTGTCTAAAATCTTCAGTAGCCTCTAAATAGAATTTTAGAGCACGGACTACGTCCAAATTGTGTAACAAACGTTCCTTCTTTGAAACTGGATTCAGACACAAAGAAGGTATAACTATCTCCTGGTTAATATTTTTGTTGGAAACAACCTTCGGAAGAAAACCAGGCTCAGTACGCAAAACCACCTTATCTGTATGGACCAGATAGGGCGGAGAACACTGCAGAGCAGATAACTCAGAAACTCTTCTGGCAGAAGAAATTGCAACCTAAAACAAAACTTTCCAAGATAATAACTTAATATCTACGGAATGTAAGGGTTCAAACGGAACCCCTTGAAGAACTGAAAGAACTAGATTAAGACTCCAGGGAGGAGTCAAAGGTCTGTAAACAGGCTTGATTCTAACCAGAGCCTGAACAAACGCTTAAGCGTCTGGCACAGCTGCCAGCCTTTTGTGAAGCAAAACAGATAAAGCAGAGATCCGTCCCTTCAGAGAACTTGCAGATAATCCTTTCTCCAAACCTTCTTGTAGAAAGGAAAGAATGTTAGGAATTTTTATCATGTTCCATGGGAATCCTTTAGATTCACACCAACAGATATATTTTTTCCATATATTATGGTAAATTTTTCTAGTTACAGGCTTTCTAGCCTGAATAAGAGTATCTATTACAGAATCTGAAAACCCACGCTTTGATAAAATCAAGCGTTCAAACTCCAAGCAGTCAGTTGGAGGAAAACCAGATTCGGATGTTCGAATGGACCCTGAATAAGAAGGTCCTGTCTCAAAGGTAGCTTCCATGGTGGAGCCGATGACATATTCACCAGGTCTGCATACCAAGTCCTGCGTGGCCACACAGGAACTATCAAGATCACCGAAGCCCTCTCCAGATTGATCCTGGCTACCAGCCTGGGAATGAGAGGAAACGGTGGGAATACATAAGCTAGGTTGAAGATCCAAGGTGCTACTATTGTATCCAATAGAGTCGCCTTGGGATCCCTGGATTTGGACCCGTAACAAGGGACCTTGAAGTTCTGACGAGAGGCCATCAGAACCATGTCTGGAATGCCCCATAATTGAGTTATTTGGGCAAAGATTTCCGGATGGAGTTCCCACTCCCCCGGATGCTCCTCCATCGCCAGGGAACTCCTTGTTTCCCCCTGATGGTTGATATATGTAACAGTCGTCATGTTGTCTGATTGAAACCTTATGAATTTGGCCTTTGCTAGTCGAGGCCAAGCCTTGAGAGCATTGAATATCGCTCTCAGTTCCATTATGTTTATCGGGAGAAGAGAGTCTTCCCGAGACCATAGACCCTGAGCTTTCAGGGGTTCCCAGACCGCGCCCCAGCCCACCAGACTGGCGTCGGTCGTGACAATGACCTACTCTGGTCTGCGGAAGCTCATTCCCTGTGACAGGTTGTCCAGGGTCAGCCACCAACGGAGTGAATCTCTGGTTATTTGATCTACTTGTATCGTCGGAGACAAGTCTGTATAATCCCCATTCCACTGTCTGAGCATGCACAGGTGTAATGGTCTTAGATGAATTCGTGCAAAAGGAACTATGTCCATTGCCGCAACCATCAAACCTATTACTTCCATGCACTGCGCTATGGAAGAAAGAAGAACAGAATGAAGTACCTGACAAGAGCTTAGAAGTTTTGATTTTCTGGCCTCTGTCAGAAAAATCTTCATTTCTAAGGAAACTATTATTGTTCCCAAGAAGGGAACTCTTGTTGACGGGGACAGAGAACTTTCTTCTATGTTCACTTTCCACCTGTGAGATCTGAGAAAGGCTAGGACAATGTCCGTATGAGCCCTTGCTTTTGACAGAGACGACACTTGAATCAGGATGTCGTCCAAGTAAAGTACTACTGCAATGCCCCTTGGTCTTAGCACCGCTAGAAGGGACCCTAGTACCTTTGTGAAAATCTTGGAGCAGTGGCTAATCCGAATGGAAGTGCCACAAACTGGTAATGCTTGTCCAGAAAGACGAACCTTAGGAACCGAAAATGTTCCTTGTGGATAGGAATATGTAGATACGCATCCTTTAACTCCACCGTGGTCAGGAATTGACCTTCCTGGATGGTAGGAAGGATCGTTCGAATGGTTTCCATTTTGAACGATGAAACCCTTAGAAACTTGTTTAGAATCTTGAGATCTAAAATTGGTCTGAATGTTCCCTCTTTTTTGGGAATTATGAACAGGTTGGAGTAAAAACCCATCCCTTGTTCTCCTAATGGAACAGGATGAATCACTCCCATGCTTAACAGGTCTTCTACACAGTGTAAGAATGCCTGTCTTTTTATTTGGTTCGAAGATAATTGAGACCTGTGGAACCTTCCCCTTGGGGGTAGTTCCCTGAATTCCAGGAGATAACCTTGAGAAACTATTTCTAGCGCCCAAGGATCCTGAACATCTCTTGCCCAAGCCTGAGCAAAGAGAGAAAGTCTGCCCCCCACCAGATCCGGTCCCAGATCGGGGGCCAACACTTCATGCTGTTTTGGTAGCAGTGGCAGGTTTCTTGGCCTGCTTACCCTTGTTCCAGCCTTGCATCGGTCTCCAGGCTGGCTTGGTTTGAGAAGTATTACCCTCTTGCTTAGAGGGTGTAGAATTTGAGGCTGGTCCGTTTCTGCGAAAGGGACGAAAATTTGGCTTATTTTTAGCCTTAAAAGACCTATCCAGAGGAAGGGCGTGGCCCTTTCCCCCAGTGATGTCTGAAATAATCTCTTTCAAGTCAGGGCCAAACAGTGTTTTACCCTTGAAAGGGATGTTAAGCAATTTGGTCTGGAGAACACATCCGCTGACCAAGACTTTAGCAAAAGCGCTCTGCGCGCCACGATAGCAAACCCTGAATTATTCGCCGCTAATCTAGCCAATTGCCAAGCGGCATCTAAAATAAAAGAGTTAGCCAATTTGAGTGCTTGAACTCTGTCCAAAACCTCCTCATACGAAGATTCTTTATTGAGCGACTTTTCTAGTTCTTCGAACCAGAAACACGCAGCTGTAGTGACAGGAACAATGCATGAAATTGGTTGTAGAAGGTAACCTTGCTGAACAAACATCTTTTTAAGCAAACCCTCTAACCTTTAATCCATAGGATCTTGAAGGCACAACTATCTTCTATAGGAATAGAAGTGCGTTTGTTTAGAGTAGAAACCGCCCCCTCGACCTTGGGGACTGTATGCCATAAGTCCTTTCTAGGGTCGACCATAGGAAATAATTTCTTAAATATAGGGGGAGGAACAAAAGGTATGCCGGGCCTTTCCCACTCCTTATTTACTATGTCCGCCACCCGCTTGGGTATAGGAAAAACACCGGGGGGCACCGGAACCTCTAGGAACTTGTCCATCTTACCTAATTTCTCTGGAATGATCAAATTGTCACAATCATCCAGAGTAGATAATACCTCCTTAAGTAGTGCGTGGAGATGTTCTAATTTAAATTTAAAAGTTACAATATCAGGTTCTGCTTGTTGAGAAATTTTCCCTGAATCTGAAATTTCTCCCTCAGACAAAACCTCCCTCCTGGCCCCTTCAGATTGGTGTGAGGGTATGTCAGAACAGATATCATCAGCGTCCTCTTGCTCTTCAGTGTTTAAAACAGAGCAATCACGCTTTCTCTGATAAGTAGGCATTTTGGAAAAAATGCATGCAATAGAATTATCCATTACAGCCATTAATTGTTGTATGGTAATAAGTATTGGCACACTAGATGTACTAGGGGCCTCTTGTGTGGGCAAAACTGGTGTAGACACAGAAGGGGATGATGCAGTACCATGCTTACTCCCCTCATTTGAGGAATCATCTTGGGCAATATCATATCTATGGCATTATTATCCCTACTTTGTTTGGACATTATGACACAATTATATCACATATATGTAAATGGGGAGACACATTGGCTTTCATACATATAGAACATCGTTATCTGATGGTTCAGACATGTTAAACAGGCTTAAACTTGTCAACAAAGCACAAAAAACGTTTTACAATAAAACCGTTACTGTCCCTTTAAATTTTAAACTGAACATACTTTATTACTGAATATGTAAAAAAGTATGAAGGAATTGTTCAAAATTCACCAAAATTTCACCACAGTAACTTAAAGCCTTAAAAGTATTGCACACCAAATTTGAAAGCTTTAACCCTTAAAATAACGGAACTGGAGCCGTTTTTACATTTAACCCCTATACAGTCCCAGGTATCTGCTTTGCTGAGACCCAACCAAGCCCAGAGGGGAATACGATACCAAATGATGCCTTCTATAAGCTTTTTCAGTGGTTCTTAGCTCCTCACACATGCATCTGCATGCCATGCTTTCCAAAAACAACTGCGCATTAATGGCGCGAAAATGAGGCTCTGTCTATGACTAGAAAAGGCCCCCAGTGAAAAAGGTGTCTAATACAGTGCCTGGCGTTTTTATTAAAACAATCCCCAAGATTTAACAACTATTAATAGTAATAATCTGCCAAATATACTTAGTAAAGTAATCGTTTTAGCCCAGAAAAATGTCTACCAGTTTTTTTAAGCCCTAATGAAGCCCTTTATTCTGTTACTTAAACTAAGAAAATGGCTTACCGGATCCCATAGGGAAAATGACAGCTTCCAGCATTACCAAGTCTTGTTAGAAATGTGTCATACCTCAAGCAGCAAAGTCTGCACACTGTTTCCCCCAACTGAAGTTACTCCATCTCAACAGCCCTGTGTGGAAACAGCCATCGATTTTAGTAACGGTTGCTAAAATCATCTTCCTCTTACAAACAGAAATCTTCATCTCTTTTCTGTTTCAGAGTAAATAGTACATACCAGCACTATTTTAAAATAACAAACTCTTGATTGAAGAACAAAAAACTACATTTAAACACCAAAAAACTCTAAGCCATCTCCGTGGAGATGTTGCCTGTACAACGGCAAAGAGAATGACTGGGGTGGGCGGAGCCTAGGAGGGACTATATGGCCAGCTTTGCTGGGCTCTTTGCCATTTCCTGTTGGGGAGGAGAATATCCCACAAGTAAGGATGACGCCGTGGACCGGACACACCTATGTTGGAGAAATATTGACTGAACATACCTTATAGCAGTTAAGCCTGCAAACTGTTCCCCCCAACTGAAGTTCTCTGGTACTCAACAGTCCTGCGTGGGAACACCAATGGATTTTAGTTACAAGGTGCTAAAATCATATTCCTCTCAGCAGAAATCTTCATCATTTTCTGCCTCAGAGTAAATAGTACAAACCGGCACTATTTTAAAATAACAAACTTTTGATTGAAGAAATAAAAAACTACAAACTAACACCAAATTCCCTTTACACTCCCGTGGAGATGCTACTTGTTAGAGCAGCAAAGAGAATGACTGGGGGGGCGGAGCCTGAGGGGAGCTATATGGACAGCTCTGCTGTGTGCTCTCTTTGCCACTTCCTGTAGGGATTGAGAATATCCCACAAGTAAGGATGAATCCGTGGACTGGATACACCAATGTAAGAGAAACCAACATTTCTAAGACAAGTAAAATACATCTACATACAGAACAATGGGAGGAGAATGCTCTACTGACAGCAGGTATCTTGCATGATCAGGGGGCCTGCATGGAAAGATTTCTTTACTCAACTGTACAAAATAAAAGTCTCTAGTTGTATGCACAAGACTGCTGTAGTACTCGCTCCCTCTACAAAGAGGCAGAACAAACCTCACATTATCATTATAATGACACTTTCATGCTACTTTAAAAGGACCAAAAAAAAGGTGATGTATTAACTCTAGCTTCCAGTGATATGATATTAAAGGGACAAAAAACCCAAACATTTTCTTTCATGATTCAGATAGAACATACAATTTTAAACAACTTTCCAATTTACTCCTATTTTGACATTTTCTTCCTTTCTTGTTTTCCTTTGTTGAAGCCAGGATGGTAAAGTTCAGGAATGTGCACATGCCTGCAGAACTATATGGCAGCAGTTTTGCAACAATGCTATACATTAGCAAGAACACTAGGTGGCAGCACTATTTCCTGTCATGTAGTGCTCCAGACATGTATAGAAGGTATCCCTTAAACAAAGATTAACATGAGAATGAAGCAAATTTGATAATAGAAGTAAATTGGAAACTTTTTTTTTTTTAATTATTGTATTCTCTATCTGAATAATGAAAGAAAAAGTTTGGGTTTTATTCCCTTTAATCTGCTATATTTATCACTTGAGTAAACATATTTATTATTTTTTTTCACACACATATACATATATACACACACACACACACACATACATATATATATATATATATACACATACATACACACACACACATATACATACACAAACACACACTAGGTGATAAGCCTGCCGAGAGGGCAGTCTATTTAAAATTACTGAAAAAAATAAACTAAAATGATGAAAAAGGAAAAAAAAAAAATTAAACCTAATACCCCTATAAAAATACCCCCCAAAATAAAAGCACCCCCTAATCTAAACTACCAATAGCCCTTAAAAATGGCCTTTTGTAGGGAATTGCCCTAAGTTAAACAGCTCTTTTACCTAAAAATTTTTACCAATTAACCAATTTACCAATTAACCCCTAACAGTAAATCCCCCCACCCAACCATCCCCCCAAAATAAAAAAGACTTAAGTCTAAAAAAATATAAAATAAGTACTGACAGCTCCTGAAGTTCAACGGCGAAGGACTTCTACTAGGCGTTGAAGGGCTTCATCCAGGGCGGGAACATCTATCTTCATCCGGAGCAAAGGCGGCGCAGAGGATTCTCTCAATGCGGTCGCTGCCGCATACTGAATATTGAATGCAAGGTACCCCATTTAGGTACCTTGCATTCCTATTGGCTGAAATTTTGAAATCAGTCAATAGGATTTCAGTAGCTCTCATCCTATTGGCCGATTTCAAAATTTCAACCAATAGGAATGCAAAGTACCCCAATATAAATGGGAACCTTGCATTCAATCTTCAGTGTGCAGCGGCGACCGCATGTCCTGCTCCGCGATCGCTCCAGATGAAGATAGAAGATGTCCCCGCGCTGGATGAAGACCTTTGCCACCGGACTTCAGGAACTGTGAATACCTATTTTGGGGTTAGACTTAGGTTGTTTTTTTTTAGATTAGGGATTTTTTTTTTTTATGGGCGCAAAAGAGCTGTTTGTAAAAGAGCTGATTGCCCATACAAATGCCCCTTAAGGGGCAATGGGAAGCTTAGATTTTTTTAGACTTCATTTTTTTTCTATTTTGGGGGTTGGAAAGTTTGGGGGGTTTTACTGTTAGGGAGTAATTAGTAATTTTTTTATGTAAAAGAGCTGTTTAATTTAGGGCAATGCCCTACAAAAGGCCTTTTTAAGGGCTATTGGTAGTTTAGGGGGTGCTTTTATTTTGGGGGGTATTTTTATAGGGGTATTAGGTTTAATTTTTTTTTTTCCTTTTTCATCATTTTAGTTTATTTTTTTCAGTAATTTTAAATAGACTGCCCTCTCGGCAGGCTTATCACCTAGTGTGTGTTTGTGTATATATGTGTGTGTGTGTGTATGTATATGTGTGTGTGTGTGTGTGTATGTGTGTGTTTTCATTGGGGTATTAGATTAGGTTTAATTTTTAATCATTTTAATTTTTTCTGTTATTTTAGTCTTATTTTTTTGTAATTTTAGATTTATTTAATCTTAGTTTAAGTGTTTTTTTTTAAAAGTAATTTTTAATTTTTTTTATTGTAACTTAGTATTTTATGTAATTGGGGTTAATTTGGGGGGTGTTAGGTTAGGGGGCTTTGTAATTAAATTAGTTATTTGTATTGTGGGGGGTTGGCGGTTTAGGAGTTAATAGGTTAATTAGGTTTATTGTGATGTGGGGTGTTGGAGGTTTAGGGGTTAATATTTTAATTATGTTATTTGCGTTGTTTAATTTGCGGATTAGGGGTTAATTTCTTTATTATTTTGTGATGTTAGGGTTGACGGTTTAGGCGTTTGTTAATATTTCTTGCGGGAGCTTATGTGTTTTTTTTTTAATACTTTGTGAGGGCGGTTAGGTTTTTTATTATTTTGTGCGGGCGGTTAGGTTTTTTTGTTATTTCGTGCGGGCACTTGTTTTTTTGTTAATATTTAGTGCTGGTGGTTACGCGTTTTTTATTTGTTAATATTTCATGCGGGATCTTAGGTGTTTTTTTTCCTAATGCTCCACCTGAGGTGGATTCTTTCACCACCCTGCCATTTTTCGGAATCCACCTGGATGCAGCAGGTGAATTCTTTTGGCTGCGCGTGCAGCCAACATTCTTTAGGCTGAGTGTGCAACTGACGACGGGCGCGTTAAAAAAAACACACATATTATATATATATATATATATATATATATATATATATATATATATATATATATATATATATATATATATATATATATATATATATATATATATTCATATTTATATTTATATATACACACACACACATACATATGAACCAAAAACAAGGGCAAAAATATTTTTTTTTCTAAATGTCTGTATTTATGCTTACCTGCATCTCATACTGGAGTGTCATGTGAAAGCACCAAGAACCCAACCCTACAGCTGGGGGGAAATGGAAAAAAAAATGTTATAAAGCAACAATCTCTCTCAATCCAATAAAAGTTCAGTGAAAACGTCTATTTGAATATATTGACTTTTATATATTTAAAGTATATACAAATATGTATAACAACATCTTTATAAGAAACACCAAGATATAGAGTAGAGCTGACAAATAATAGTGAATTCTGCCTCTGCATATATTTGACCAGATAATTTACTTTCCTTCCGTAAAGGGAGAGTCCACAGCTGCATTCATTACTTGTGGGAAATACTGAACCTGGCCACCATGAGGCGGCAAAGACACCCCAGCCAAATGCTTAAAATACCTCCCCTACTTCCCTCATCCCCCAGTCATTCTGCCAAGGGAACAAGGAACAGTAGGAGAAATATCAGGGTGCAAAAGGTGCCAGAAGAAAAAGATAAAATTTAGGGCCGCCCATCTGAGAACACGGGCGGGAGCTGTGGACTCTCCATGTACAAAAGGAAAGGAATTTATCTGGTAAGCATAATTTATGTTTTCCTTCTTAATACGGGAGAGTCCACAGCTGCATTCATTACTTGTGGGAAATTATACCCAAGCTAGAGAGGACACTGAATGCTAACGGGGGGGGGGGGGTAAAAAGAGAGGTGGCCCCCATCTGAGGGTGCCACAGCCTGCAAAAAAACTCCCGAAGGCTGCTTCAACAGAAGTAAAAAGAAAAAGAACAAAAAACTCTTTAGAAAAGGAATGCAAGGAGGACCAAGCAGCCGCCCAACCATCAGAAACACAGAGATCTCATGTCAGAGACCCAAGAAGTCGTCGCTGCTCTCGAAATGAGTTATAAACCTCTGTGAAGGCTAGTGTTCCGCTGTCTATGTCAAGCGAAAGACACTCCTCAACTAAAAATAAGGAAGTCGACAATGCCTTCAGACCCTTGCACTTCCCAGATACAATTATTCAACAAAGAAAACTGTCAAATCTTATGTAGCCTGAAAAAACATCAGACCTGATTCCCTTAAAAAAGGTAAAACAACAACCCACCTTCAAATTTAGAGGTAACGTGGTGCACTTCTTCCAGGATCTCAGCAACAGAACACTACAAAGAAGGGGAGCCTTAAGACCTCTCACAACCCTCTTAAGAAAGCACCAGATCCAGTACAGATGGGGATACCCTTTTGCCCTTCACATTTCAAAAGACAATAAATTGTTGACAATCAGAGATGCAGAGGGGATCCAAGATATTTGTGATGCTCTAGGTCTAGAAATACCCCCTACTTCAGGACCCTCATCATCCACTGAGACACCGAAACCACAGAGGATACCCATGAAGTCACAGAGATCACAGTGGGCAAGGATCCCTACGAAAAAACCTAAGAACACTTGATGGGTTTCACCTAGACCCGGTTGCACTAACTTCCTCTCTGTCCAGCTCACAAATACTTGGGCAGTGAGACAGGGTGACTCACCTCACGAACTTTAAAACCAAAGCCTGTTACAGTTTTTCAGCAGCAATGTTAGAATCTTAGAATATAGTTCTGTTTCTTGTTAGATTAGGGTTTAGTTAAGAAAGTAGGGGTTATTCTCCATCTTAGTTATTTGTAGCCCATAGACTTGAAGATAGAAAGGTTGGCGACTAAGTTTACATTATTAGCACTGTTTTGCTAGAAAGACCCCTCTTATCATATTTGCCTTAAGCACTAAGAGGGTAAGTAGGCAGCATCTCCCCGGCTCCTGAAAGCCCCCCTAGAAAAAGTTTAATTTTACATGTTTAGTCGAGAAATATTTTTTTTATTATTTATTACAGGTTTAACCACATGGGTTGATAATGTGATGTACAACTTGATTAACCTGTTATGTTTTCTTCTCCTCTTTTTCTATCAGAACATCTCCTCCCTCACCTCTCTTTTCTTCTCCTCACCATTACTCACCAAAAGACCACAAATGTTCCTATCATATAGAAGTTGGGCTGAAATCCAAGTGGGAATCTCGGACTCATCAAACTCGGATAGATCCAATACGAGGGGTCAGGTAATCACAAATACACTAATACATAATGACATCAAGGCACCTATTCAACACCTAGATGGCTAGCACCAATATCACATTAGTCTCACATAATGTGAGAGGCCTTAACTCAGACATCAAAAGAAGGAAGGCTATGTCACAATATAAACTCCTAGGGGCCACAGTCATATTCATGCAAGAGACTCATTTCATGTCCTCCCAGATCCCGAAACATTGGGAGAGACAATTCCCTTTACATTACCACTCAACGCTTAACCAGAAAAAAAGGGGGGTGTCCATACTCCTACACTCCTCCCTAAACTTCCACCTCACTGAATCCATCGCAGACAGGGAGGGTAGATACCTCATCATCAGAGGTACTATCAACGAAGTTGAACTGGTCTTTTGTAATGTATACGCCCCAAATGAACACCAAGAGCAGTTTTTCAACAATCTATCATACCTCCTCACTAGCTGGAATACAGCCAGAATTTTCTTAGCAGGGGATTTCAATGTCTCTCTATACACACAGTCCCAAATTTTAAACACACCTCTTTCGACTGCACAACACAGACAAAATAAAAAGGCTCTTTCAATCTTTCAGACTATGGCAGGGCACAACCTACTAGACACATGGAAGGCCCTATATGGCATCACGGCAGACCACACATTCTATTCCACAGCGCATCGCAAATACTTCCGCTTAGACTACATTTTTTCAAGTCAGATTCTTGTAGCTAATCTAGTGTCTTCCTCTATCCATCCATGTGTGTGGTCTGATCACTCCATAATCTTACTAAAGTTGAAAGGGATTCTCCCACACAATAACACAAAAAGTTGGTCTTTCGATCCTTTAACACTAAAATATCCAACTCATAAGGAGAAGATTCTCAAACACATGGAAGAATACTGGACTCTAAACACAAACACTGTAGATAACCCCATACAGGTATGGGCAGCTCACAAATCAGTTATACGAGGGTTGTTAATCCAAATGAAGTCACATGCCAAACGTAAAGCCAAAACTTTTTTTGACTCACTTCAAAGAGATATAGCTAAGCTAGAGAAGCGTCACAAACTTTCTGGCTCACCAAGTCTTTATAAATCTTTACAAGACAAACGACAAGCACTGGACAAATTGCTTTCCGACCAATCATCCAGAGCAGGGCTCAGACTTCAATCTAAATATTTTCTATATGCCAACAAACCAGACAAATTTATGGCCCACAAAATTAGGAACAGAACTAGAGACATGTCCATCCCCTCCCTCTATAACCCTCAGGGGGTCCTAACGTCAAACCCCAAAGATATAGTCGACTCATTCGCAGCCTATTACGGCTCTTTATATGACGGTCGGAAGGTAACCAAAACAGAAATGACACAGAAATCCCTTGACGCTTTTCTAGATGAGGCAGCCCTACCCAAGATTAGTAATCAAGAACTAGACTCTTTAAATGCCGACATTACAGACAGAGAGGTCCTAGGGGTTCTTAAGGACTTAAAGCCAGGCAAGGCGGCGGGCCCTGACGGTTTCCCAGGGGAATATTACAAACATTTCAAACCATCCCTCACAAAACATGTAGTTCAATTTTGCAACTCCATATTAAAAGGCCATATGATCCCCCCTGAATTATTAGACGCTAAAATCATAGTACTCCCGAAACCAGGCAAAGACAGGACATGGTGTCAGAACTATAGACCAATTTCTTTAATAAATCAGGATTTAAAAATCTTCACTAAGATTCTGGCTAATCGTCTTAAGCCCTTACTCCCCAAACTGATCCACCCAGACCAGGTCGGTTTTATTCAAAACAGGGAAGCTCCTGATAATGTCAGGAGAATGGTTTCCCTGATTGACTACATGCACGAGACAAAAACGCCTTCTCTGCTCCTTTCATTGGACGCAGAGAAGGCGTTTGACAGAGTTGACTGGACATACATGCAGGCAGTATTAACCAAAATAGGTATATCTGGAGAATTTATGAGAGCAATTCAAAGTATATATTCCTCTCCCTCAGCAAGCGTGAGAGCCATGGGCCACCAATCTGAAAGATTTGCCGTCCTCAATGGGACCCGTCAGGGCTGCCCTTTATTCCCGTTACTGTTCGCGCTCTGCATCAAACCCCTGGCCCAACATATTAGAAGATCCCCTGATATAACTGGCATTAAAATTAAACAAAAGGAATATAAACTCACACTCTTCGCGGACGATGTCCTACTTTCCCTATCAAGACCATTAATAACCCTTCCGAACCTCTACCAAACCCTCAACTCCTTTTCCTTAATATCAGGCTATAAAATTAACCTAGAGAAATGCGAAGCATTATCTATACATCTCCCGGACCATACCAAAAAACTGATTGAGGCCAATTTTGAATTTAAATGGGCTAAAAACTTCCTTAGATACTTAGGGATAAATCTAACCTCATGCTCATCGACATTATACAAGGCAAACTATCCCCCTATGTATAAATCTATTAAACAAGATCTAAATAAATGGAGTAAATTAAGATTTACATGGTTTGGTAGACTGTCGGCAGTCAAAATGATGATATTACCAAGGATCTTATATCTATTCCGCACCCTGCCAATTAGAATACCAGGTCCAGACTTAGACGACCTACAAAAGCACTTAATTGGTTTTATAAGGGGAAACAAAAAGGCCAGAATCCCTTCATCGTGCACAGCCGCGAGGATATGTATAGCCCGCCACTGGAGGGAGTGCGCCCCGTCCTGGGAAGAAATCAAACTAAAAATTAAATTCTATTATAACATGTCAGAGCAGGCAGCATTTCTTCTAGATACTCAAGAAACCTTCCAGAAAGTATGGTACTACTGGATATTACACAATGTGTCCTAACACACTAGTCTAGTCCACTAGAGCCCCCCACTTGGACTGTCCCAATATTTGAACTTCAAAATCCCCAAACACGACAGATAAAATTCAGATTAATAGGAGACATACTAATCCCACATATAACAAACTCCCGAATAAAGCGGAGTAGAATGGTCAGGAGATACCCCTTCATCTATACCACACTTCTCTCTCTCTCTCTTCGCTCTTCTTAACTCTTCTCCCTCTTCACTATCTTCTTAATTTATTATTTCTTATCCTGGTAGTATGTAACCTATGCGAACCTTAAAGCATCACAACTGTATATAAAGTTACTTTAACTCCAGCTACAAGAGAAAATTCCTTACTGTATTGACTATTGTTTTGCAGATGTTGGGTGCCATGGAGTCCTGTTTGTAAAAGTGGCCTCATAGGTTATGATATAGAGACTGTATGACTCAATGACACGTAATTTGTACCGCTTTATTCACAATGTAATTTTGGAAAACCAGGATTTCTGTTTCCTAGTACTGTTAATTTCTTGCTTTATATTTCTTTTTGTTATTATGCACTTGCAACAAAATAATAAAAATTACTTTATCATAAAAAAGGTAAAACCCTTTTCCTTCTAGAGAAGGAATAGGACATATAAAAAAAGAAAAAAACCACAATCTCTCGATTGAAGTCACAAATAGACACAACCATAGGAAAAAAAACTAACTAGGCTCGTAGAACAGCCTTATTAGAGAGGAAACCCCTATAAGGGAGTATGTGTTGCAAGGTTGCAACACAGAGACTAAGGCACGTAGAAGCAATCTCTACAGACTGAGTAAATCATTGAAGATAAACTTCAAAGACTACCCCCTGGCAACCTCTAAAAATAAGAACTAAGCTCCAAGAAGGAGCATCAGATAGACTCACTGGCCTGAACGCAGTCAGAGCGCTAACAAAAAAAAACTGAAACACCCGGAAGCTCACTGAGCCTCTAGGGCAGAAAAAAAAACACAGGGCCCAGAAACTATCCCAACAAGTAACTAGCTAGGAAGGCCCTTCTCCAGATCATCCTGGAGGAAAAAAAGGGAACCCTGGCAAGTCAGATTGCCAGGACGAATCATGCACTTCCCGACAAAAGGGGGGTCCTCCACACCCACGATAGATGACGAGGAACCAGCTACGCACTGAAGGAGAGGACCGTAAACTCTCAAAAAAAAACAACAACTCTCTCTCGGCTAAGACTAAGCGAAAAAAGGTGATATGGCAGCCGAAGAAAAAAACTAAATTTATGCTTACTTGATAAATTTCTTTCTTTTGCGATGTACCGAGTCCACGGATTCATCCTAACTTGTGGGATATTGTCCTTCCTGACAGGAAGTAGCAAAGAGAGCACCACAGCAGTACTGTCTATATAGCTCCCCCCTTAACTCCACCCCCCAGTCATTCGACCGAAGGCCAAGGAAGAAAAGGAGAAACTACAAGGTGCAGAGGTGACTGAAGTTTACATAAAAAATACTATCTGTCTTGAATAGACAGGGCGGGCCGTGGACTCGGTACATCGCAAAAGAAAGAAATTTATCAGGTAAGCATAAATTTTGTTTTCTTTTGCAAGATGTACCGAGTCCACGGATTCATCCTAACTTGTGGGATACCAATACCAAAGCTTTAGGACACGGATGAAGGGAGGGACAAGACAGGAACCTAAAACGGAAGGCACCACTGCCTGCAAAACCTCTCCCCCAAAAATAGCCTCTGAAGAAGCAAAATTATCAAATTTGTAAAATTTGGAAAAGGTATAAAGCGAAGACGAAGTCGCAGCCTTACAAATCTGTTCAACAGAAGCATCATTTTTAAAAGCCCATGTGGAAGCCACCGCTCTAGTGGAGTGAGCTGTAATTCTTTCAGGAGGCTGCTGTCCAGCAGTCTCATAAGCCAAACGGATGATGCTTTTCAGCCAAAAGGAAAGAGAGGTAGCCGTAGCCTTTTGACCTCTATGCTTTCCAGCATAGACAACAAACAAAGAAGAAGATTGGCGAAAATCTTTGGTTGCCTGCAAATAAAACTTCAAGGCACGAACCACGTCCAAGTTGTGCAACAGACGTTCCTTCTTGGAAGAAGGATTAGGACACAGGGAAGGAACAACAATTTCCTGATTGATATTCCTGTTAGAAATAACCTTAGGGAGGAACCCAGGTTTGGTACGCAAAACCACCTTATCAGCATGGAAAACAAGATAAGGCGAGTCGCATTGTAAAGCAGATAGCTCAGAACCTCTTCGAGCTGAAGAAATAGCAACTAGAAACAGAACTTTCCAAGATAGAAGCTTAATATCTATGGAATGCATGGGTTCAAACGGAACCCCCTGAAGAACATTAAGAACTAAATTTAAACTCCATGGCGGAGCAACAGGTTTAAACACAGGCTTGATTCTAACTAAAGCCTGACAGAACGACAGAACGTCTGGAATATCTGCCAGACGCTTATGCAGTAGAATTGATAAAGCAGATATCTGTCCCTTTAAGGAACTAGCTGATAGCCCCTTCTCCAATCCTTCTTGGAGAAAGGACAAAATCCTAGGAATCCTGATCTTACTCCATGAGTAGCCCTTGGATTCGCACCAAAAAAAGAGATTTACGCCATATCTTATGATAGATCTTCCTGGTGACAGGCTTTCGAGCCTGAATCAAGGTATCTATGACCGACTCAGAGAAACCCCGCTTTGATAAAATCAAGCGTTCAATCTCCAAGCAGTCAGTTGCAGAGAAATTAGATTTGGATGCTTGAACGGACCTTGAATCAGAAGGTCCCGTTGCAGTGGCAGAGTCCATGGTGGTAGAGATGACATGTCCACTAGGTCTGCATACCAAGTCCTGCGTGGCCACGCAGGTGCTATCAAAATCACCGAAGCTCTCTCATGTTTGATTCTTGCAATCAAACGGGGAAGGAGAGGAAATGGTGGAAACACATAAGCCAGGTTGAACGACCAGGGTACTGCTAGAGCATCTATCAGTACTGCCTGAGGATCCCTGGACCTGGATCCGTAACAAGGAAGTTTGGCGTTCTGACGAGACGCCATCAGATCCAATTCTGGTGTGCCCCATAGCTGAACCAGTTGAGCAAACACCTCCGGATGGAGCTCCCACTCCCACGGATGAAAAGTCTGACGACTTAGAAAATCTGCCTCCCAGTTCTCTACCCCTGGGATATAGATCGCTGATAGATGGCAAGAATGAGTCTCTGCCCATCGGATTATCCTGGAAACTTCTATCATCGCCAAGGAACTCCTTGTTCCCCCCTGATGATTGATATAAGCTACAGTCGTGATGTTGTCCGACTGAAACCTGATGAATCCGGACGCAAGCCAGCTGAGGCCACGCCTGAAGAGCATTGAATATCGCTCTTAATTCCAGAATATTTATCGGTAGGAGGGCCTCCTCCTGAGTCCACAAACCCTGTGCTTTCAGGGAATTCCAGACTGCACCCCAGCCCAGTAGGCTGGCGTCCGTCGTCACTATGACTCACACTGGCCTGCGGAAACACATTCCCCTGGACAGGTGATCCTGTGACAACCACCAAAGAAGAGAGTCTCTGGTCTCTTGATCCAGATTTATCTGAGGAGATAAATCTGCATAATCCCAATTCCACTGTTTGAGCATGCATAGTTGCAGTGGTCTGAGATGCAAGCGATCGATCGAGCGATGTCCATTGCCGTTACCATAAGTCCGATTACCTCCATACACTGAGCCACTGACGGCCGAGGAATGGAATGAAGAGCTCGGCAGGTGGTTAAAATCTTTGATTTCCTGACCTCCGTCAGAAAAATGTTCTTGTCCACCGAATCTATCAAAGTTCCCAGGAATGGAACTCTTGTGAGAGGAATAAGAGAACTCTTTCACGTTCACCTTCCACCCATGAGATCTTAGAAAGGCCAACACTAAGTCCGTGTGAGACTTGGCTAGTTGGAAAGTCGACGCTTGAATTAGGATGTCGTCTAGATAAGGCGCCAATGCAATGCCCCGCGACCTTAGGACCGCCAGCAGGGATCCTAGCACTTTTGTGAAGATTCTTGGCGCCGTGGCCAACCCGAAGGGAAAAGCCACAAACTGGTAATGCCTGTCCAGAAAGGCAAACCTGAGGAACTGGTGATGATCTTTGTGGATAGGAATGTGTAGATACGCATCCTTTAAATCCACAGTGGTCATATACTGACCCTCCTGGATCATTGGTAAAATAGTCCGAATGGTCTCCATCTTCAAGGATGGAACTCTTAGGAATTGGTTTAGGATCTTGAGATCTAGAATTGGTCTGAAGGTTCCCTCTTTTTTGGGAACCACAAACAGATTGGAGTAGAAACCTTGTCCCTGTTCTGCTTTCGGAACTGGGCAGATCACTCCCATGGTAAAAAGGTCTTCTACACAGCGTAAGAACGCCTCTCTTTTTGTCTGGTTTACAGACAATTGAGAAAGATGGAATCTCCCCCTTGGAGGAGAATCTTTGAAATCTAAAAAGGTACCCCTGGGTTACAATTTCTACGGCCCAGGAGTCCTGAATGTTCCGCAGCAGGGGAAGAAGAAGCGGGACCACCCTTGAAGTTTCGAAAGGAACGAAAATTATTTTGTTTGGTCCTTGTCTTATTTGACTTATCTTGGGGAAGGGAATGACCCTTCCCTCCAGTGATGTCTGAAATGATTTATTTCAGTGCAGGCCAGAATAGGGTCTTACCCTTGAAAGGGATGGTCAAAAGCTTGGATTTAGAGGACACATCAGCCGACCAGGACTTAAGCCATAACGCTCTACGCGCTAAAATGGAAAAACCTGAATTATTTGCCGCTAACTTAGCGAGATGAAAAGCGGCATCTGTAATAAAAGAATTAGCTAGCTTAAGAGCCTTAATTCTGTCCAGAATATCATCTAGTGGGGTCTCCACCTGAAGAGCCTCTTCTAGAGCCTAAAACTAAAAGGCAGCTGCAGTTGTTACAGGAACAATGCACGCAATAGGTTGAAGAAGAAAACCTTGATGAACAAAAATTTTCTTTCGGAGACCCTCTAATTTTTTATCCATAGGATCAATGAAAGCACAACTGTCTTCAATAGGTATAGTTGTGCGCTTAGCCAGAGTAGAAATAGCTCCCTCCACCTTAGGGACCGTCTGCCATGAGTCCCTCATGGTGTCAGATATGGGAAACATTTTCTTAAAAACAGGAGGGGGAGCGAACGGAATACCTGGTCTATCCCACTCCTTAGTAACAATGTCCGAAATCCTCTTAGGGACCGGAAAAACAGTGTAGACAGGAACCTCTAAATATTTGTCCATTTTACACAATTTTTCTGGAACTACAATAGGGTCACAATCATCCAGAGTCGCTAAAACCTCCCTGAGCAATAAATGGAGGTGTTCTAGCTTAAATTTAAATGCCGTCATATCTGAATCTGTCTGAGGGAGTAACATTCCTGTATCAGAAATCTCTCCCTCAGATAGCAAATCCCTCATCCCTACCTCAGAACATTGTGAGGGAGTATCGGATACGGCAACTAAAGCGTCAGAAGGCTCAGCATGTGTTCTTAACCCAGAGCTACTGCGCTTCCCTTGCAACCCTGGCAGTTTAGATAAAATCTCTGTAAGGGTAGTATTCATAACTGAGGCCATATTTTGCAAGGTGAAAGAATTAGACGCACTAGAAGTACTTGGCGTCGCTTGTGCGGGCGTTACTGATTGTGACACTTGGGGAGAACTAGATGGCAAAACCTGATTTCCTTCTGTCTGAGAATCATCCATTGCCAAACTCAAAATATGCTGTCTGCAAGTTATAGACATATCAGTACAAGTGGGACACATTTTAAGAGGGGGTTCCACAATGGCTTCTAAACAAATTGAGCAATGAGTTTCCTCAATGTCAGACATGTTGAACAGGCTAGTAATGAGACAAGCAAGCTTGGAAAACACTTTATTTAATGAAAAAAACACAATTTTCAAAAATGGTACTGTGCCTATAAGAGAAAAAAAGGCATACACAAACTGCAAAACAGGTTAAAATAGCTTCAATTTTTCTGAAATTTTAACAGTGTACCTACTAAGCTTTAGGAGGATTGCACCCCAAGTAAATAAGCAATACACCCCCAATTAACAAAACCGGATTAAAAAATGTCTACAACCGGTTAAAACCCCTATTAGCACCTTGCCACAGCTCTGCTGTGGCCCCACCTGCCCTCAGGGAACGATAAAATTATGTTAAAGCTTCGATTAGGCCCTCAGGATGAATATCAGGACCTCAGGAGAAGTTGCTTGCTAGTAAAACTAAATGCGCAACAGAGGCGCGAAAATAGGCTCCGCCCACCACACTCGATGTGGCTGGGGCCTACCCAAATCCAAAAAAACCTTGCCTGAAAGCCATGTGGGTTATAATAACCCCAATATAATGCAAATGTCCCTCAATAAAGAACGTTACTCCCAGAACACCCAAACGTTTGTCTTCCAATCTCTCATACAAACTGAGTGCCCCAAAAAAATAAACAAAATAAGCCCTTTATGCAAGCTAGTAAAACCTCTTAACCCTAGGATTACTGCTTATCCTTCCCCTAAAGGGGATACTGTCAGCCTTTCTGAGTTAAAGGGACAGTCAAGTCCAAAAAAACACTTTCATTTTTCAAATAGGGCATGTCATTTTAAACAACTTTCCAATTTACTTTTATCAACAATTTTGCTTTGTTCTCTTGGTATTCTAGTTGAAAGCAAACCTAGAAAGGCACATATGATAATTTATAAGCCCTTGAAGGCCGCCTCTATTTTATTTACTTTTCACAGCAGGGGAGAGCTAGCTCTTGTAGGCCATATAGATAGCATTGTGATCACGCCCGTCAGACACTGCACTAGTTGGCTAAAATGCAAGTCAATAGATAATAACTAAAAGTCATGTGATTAGGGGCGGTCAGAAGATGCTTAGATACAAGTTAGTCACAGAAGTGTATTAATATAACAGTGTTGGTTTTGCAAAACTGGGGAATGGGTAATAAAGGGATTATCTATCTTTTTAAACAACAACAATTCTGGTGTTGACTGTCCATTTAACACAGTCTCTGCAGAAAAATGACTGAACATACCTCATTCCTGTATAGCAAGAACCGTTCCTCACACTGAAGTTTTCCTGTACTCCTCAGCTTCTGTGGGAACAGCAGTGGACCTTAGTTACAAATGCTAAGATCATCATCCTCCAGGCAGAAATCTTCATCTATGTCCTGCCTGAGAGTAAATAGTACAACACCGGTACCATTTAAAAATAATAAACTCTTTATTGAAGATAAAATAAAAACTAACAGTTTAACACCTCTTCTCTTTACCCTTCCTACTTAGAGCCAGCAAAGAGAATGACTGGGGGGTGCAGTTAAGGGGGGAGCTATATAGACAGCTCTGCTGTAGTGCTATCTTTGCTACTTCCTGTCAGGAAGGACAATATCCCACAAGTTAGGATGAATCCGTGGACTTGGTACATCTTGCAAAAGAAAAAGGTTGTATTGGACCTCCAAAGCACCGCTAAGAATTCATTAGCTCTGCCTGAGGATTCCTGAACCACAACCCATTAATGGGTAACCTGGGATGGGTATGGACATCCTGAGATTCTCGATCGGCGTCCCCCTTCTGATACAAAGATCCGAAACCATTCGGGTAGAGACCTTATCCCCGGATCAAGGAAAAGATTGTAGGGAGCCTCCATCCCTGAAAATCACACTCAGAGTGGATTGCTGACAACAAGCAGTAGTGGCCCTCTGCCCACCACCAAACTCGAGATACTACCCTCTACGCAGGGGAATCTCTCTTTCTCAGAAAAAGATCTAAGCCACTGAGAGAAAAAAAGGCTGACTAGATCTATACACTGGGACAAACCCAGAAGACCAAACCCTCAGAGCAAAATGATTGCCTGAGAAACCATAAGAATAAATCGGGAGAATCTCCTGAATCCAGTCCCCCATAGGACACGCTCTCCCCACACTGACAGGCTAGCGACTAAGTCAAAACCGCCCCGGGAGAGCTCAAAGAAATGTCCCTTAGGACAGGGAAATCTGGACAAAACACTGGAGAGCAATTCTCCCAACCGGTATTCCAGGTAAGTCTGCTAAGACAGATTCAAACCAAGAAGGGCCCTAGGACAAAAGGCAACACCCTCAACCACAGAGCCAGCGATGGCCTGAATGGAAACTGGAGGGCACAACCGATGAGGTAAACTAACTTCACAAGATCTAAGAAAAATCTTCCTACCTGTAAAGACCAATTTTGCATCCAGGGATCCACCCTGGCGCCTATACCAGAGAACTCTGGTCTAGATCCATCTCTGAGGATCGAAGAAGACAGATCCCTAAAAGTCTTCTAACAAATGATGGTAGGTAAACCAGAATCGTCAAGACCAGGGAGCTACTGATAAAACTGGAATCAGGATCCTGCCAAATTAAACCCCAGATCCCCCCAAAAAAAACCTTGGATCAGAAACGAAGTTTACTTGAAGAGACAGTCCATAAGAACCAGATTTCACCCAAAAGGAATGAAAAAGGAAAGATATCCTTCACAATAGCGATCCCGCAGAGTTTCTCTAACAAAAAGGTAGAGAGAACCTTATATTCTCCCCCAAAATGGAGACATAAAACTCTGCGTCAGTACCCTAAAACCCAAAAGGACGGGAGACCCCTCCCTTTTTTGACCATGAAACAGTGGATGAAATATTCTCACACTGCGATAGGTACCGGGACAATGATCAAAAGTCATCAAAAAGCTTCCCTCTCTCTCTGCAGCAAAACAAAAACAAGGGAAGAAAAACTGCCCGGAAAAGCAGGATGAGAAGCCTAGATCCGGCCTCTAGGACCCCTGGGACCGATATGATCCAGAATCAAACTCCCATCAAAGATAGAACCTAAACCAGGTCCTTCCTGTCATCTAGAATAGATGGGCCCCTCTGCCTAGGCCAGAATAGCTAGAAATAACTCCTTCTCTGGAGTAGAAAGAATGAGTAGACTAAACCAACATATCTGCCAGAGCAACTCAAGAACTAAACAGAAAATTCAGAAGTTCCAGCTTATGCCAGAAGACTTAGAATAATCCAAAAAACAAAAAAAGTAGTATAAGCTCCATGGCTTAAATCTGTCCCGAAATATCGAGGGAAACATCACCTCGAACTGAGACCACAGGAATTCTCCAGAAAACACGACAACCAAAGTCATCAGTATCTAATATCCCATATGATGAAACGTCCTCCTAAAAAGGAGTTTCTACAACAACCAAGAGCTCTAAACAAAAAAAACTATCCTGAAACAAAATCGAAAAGAAATTAGGCAAGTGTGCAAAAGTGATAGCCAAGAAGGAATGTGCAAAAACAGGTCCTGCCTGTCATACAACACAAACCCTCCTATAGAGCTCAGGACTGGGATACTAAAACGATGACTGCGCACCTGTAGTTTCAAAGAGTAGGCATCTAGAAGAAACACAATTGGGGCACCACATAGCTTATACTGTGGAATAGTGAAACCCCAATACCAAATTACCCTTTGGATGAGTACTCGTGTAGGAGACCACCAAACCAATGGTGTCTATGTATATGCTGGATCCTCTGAGTTGCACAGCTGACTCACTCCGGACCCACAGCAGCCAGTTTTCAGAAAAATTTGCTTATTTCATTAAAATGGTATATTTAAGGATAATACAAGAATTAAGAACAATAAGATATTACTTTATTTTCACAACGCGTTTCTCAGCCTCTGTGAGTGTGTAGTATGGCAGAGACAGCACGTTCAATCACCAGGCCATTAAATTCAGAGTTCTGAAATACTGATGGAAGAAAAGCCCATGAGAAAGAGTATTCTCTCTCAGAGGAAGCTGCCAAGGGGGCCACCAGGACATATGCATTAGATCTAAAAATTGAGTAAGGCTACACCGGAGCATTCAGAATTGCTGAGGTTTGTTCTCGTTTGTGTTGCTATCAAGGGTGATAGCCAGAATCAGAGGAATTATTTAAATCAGGGTAAATGACCAGGGAGCCACTAGGGCATCCATTAGATCTGCATGAGGATCCCAAGACCTGGAAAGATATTGGGGCATCTTGTAATTCAGATGAGATCTATCGCTGGCAAGCCCAAACATCTGTCTGGTTGAAAACCTACTGGTTAAGAGACCACTCCCCTGGGTTGAGAAACTGGCAAGAGAAACTCTGCCTTCCAATTGTTCACACCTTGGAGTGGGATAGTGGAGTACCTGTAACAGTAACATTCTGCCAACTGATAATATTTTCTTCAAAACGTGGTGATTGATGTAAGCCACTGCTATGATATTGCCTGATTGGAACTGAAGAAAAAAAAAAACTTACAGGAGAGCTCCGAAGATTGTGTGAAGATTCAGAATGTTTACTGGTAACCTTGCTTCCTGAGGAGATCAAACACCTTGCACTCTCAGAGAGTCCCAGACTGCACCGCAACCTTGCAGGCCCGTGTTTGTGGTGATCACTACACATATATTGGCCCAAAAAAAGATTGTCCCTGAACAAGGGACACAATATTAGCAACTGTCTTGTGGCCAACAGAACCTTGTTGTCTCCATTCCACTGATGTGTTATATAAAAACGGAAAGACTGAAGATAAAATCTGGCAAATGGAACTGCAGCAGCAATTAGACCCACATCTTATATGCACATAGGCTCTTTATCCTGAAGCAAATTGCCCCTTTACCCCCAGTAACTGTGGCAATAATAGCACCCTTTGCAAGGCTTAAGCACAGAGAGGTGCAGGGTTGCTAGTCTTAAAATTACATGTTCTAACAAATTAGAGCACTTTTTTTTTTTTTACTATAATGGCCCTTTACCTATGCACAATTTAAGGGTGAATATAGATGACTCCCATTGGTATACTCACACAGTTTCAGCTTGTTCATTTCTAGAAGTCAACCAGCTTTCCCTTGGGCTCAGACTAGGCACTCAATGATTGCTTTGCACATACGGCTATGTAGATGCTCCTTGCACACTTACAAATAGATGCAAAGCAACATTTTACACACTAACCATTCACTAAAAGGGACATATTAACTGGCAGCAGCTGCTACTAATAAATATTAATCAACAATGAGATCAGTACTCTGTGCACTTGCTCAGTGTCAATCCTTGAACCAACCCTGGATCCGGATTGGTACATGTATTCCATATACGGAGCATACCTACTAATCAGCACCTGCGTATCAGGCTCACGCCCATGGAGCTGATGTAAAGTCAAAAAGGGCTTAAAGGGACAGTCTAGTCAAAATTAAACTTTCATGATTCAGATAGGGCATGACATTTTAAACAACTTTCCAATTGACTTTTATCATTAAATTTGATTTGTTCCATTGGTGGTATTTTTTAAAAGCTAAACCTAGGTAGGCTCAAACCGATTTCTAAACAGTTGAAAACCGCCTCTTAGCTCAGAGCATTTTTAAAGTTTTTCACAGTTAGACAGTACTAGTTCATGCGTGTCATATAGATAACATTGTGTTCCCTCCCATGGAGTTATTTAGGAGTCTGCACTGATTGGCTAAACTGCATGTCTGTCAAAAGCACTGAGATAAGGGGCAGTCTGCAGAGGCTTAGATATAAAGGTAATTAGAGGTAAAACATATATTAATATAACTGGGATGGTTATGCAAAACTGGGGAATGGGTAATAAAGGGATTATCTATCTTTGAAAACAAAAATACTGGTGTAGACTGTCCCTTTAAATACACTTTGCATTACAGCAGTACACTGAGACTGCACAGCACCAGCATGCCAACGGCTTTCATGCCTCTATATACAGGGAGTGCAGAATTATTAGGTAAGTTGTATTTTTGAGGATTAATTTTATTATTGAACAACAACCATGTTCTCAATGAACCCAAAAATCTCATTAATATCAAAGCTGAATATTTTTGGAAGTAGTTTTTAGTTTTAGCTATTTTAGGGGGATATCTGTGTGTGCAGGTGACTATTTCTGTGCATAATTATTAGGCAACTTAACAAAAAACAAATATATACCCATTTCAATTATTTATTTTTACCAGTGAAACCAATATAACATCTCAACATTCACAAATATACATTTCTGACATTCAAAAACAAAACAAAAACAAATCAGTGACCAATATAGCCACCTTTCTTTGCAAGGACACTCAAAAGCCTGCCATCCATGGATTCTGTCAGTGTTTTGATCTGTTCACCATCAACATTGCGTGCAGCAGCAACCACAGCCTCCCAGACACTGTTCAGAGAGGTGTACTGTTTTCCCTCCTTGTAAATCTCACATTTGATGATGGACCACAGGTTCTCAATGGGGTTCAGATCAGGTGAACAAGGAGGCCATGTCATTAGATTTTCTTCTTTTATACCCTTTCTTGCCAGCCACGCTGTGGAGTACTTGGACGCGTGTGATGGAGCATTGTCCTGCATGAAAATCATGTTTTTCTTGAAGGATGCAGACTTCTTCCTGTACCACTGCTTGAAGAAGGTGTCTTCCAGAAACTGGCAGTAGGACTGGGAGTTGAGCTTGACTCCATCCTCAACCCGAAAAGGCCCCACAAGCTCATCTTTGATGATACCAGCCCAAACCAGTACTCCACCTCCACCTTGCTGGCGTCTGAGTCGGACTGGAGCTCTCTGCCCTTTACCAATCCAGCCACGGGCCCATCCATCTGGCCCATCAAGACTCACTCTCATTTCATCAGTCCATAAAACCTTAGAAAAATCAATCTTGAGATATTTCTTGGCCCAGTCTTGACGTTTCAGCTTGTGTGTCTTGTTCAGTGGTGGTCGTCTTTCAGCCTTTCTTACCTTGGCCATGTCTCTGAGTATTGCACACCTTGTGCTTTTGGGCACTCCAGTGATGTTGCAGCTCTGAAATATGGCCAAACTGGTGGCAAGTGGCATCTTGGCAGCTGCACGCTTGACTTTTCTCAGTTCATGGGCAGTTATTTTGCGCCTTGGTTTTTCCACACGCTTCTTGCGACCCTGTTGACTATTTTGAATGAACCGCTTGATTGTTCGATGATCACGCTTCAGAAGCTTTGCAATTTTAAGAGTGCTGCATCCCTCTGCAAGATATCTCACTATTTTTGACTTTTCTGAGCCTGTCAAGTCCTTCTTTTGACCCATTTTGCCAAAGGAAAGGAAGTTGCCTAATAATTATGCACACCTGATATAGGGTGTTGATGTCAGACCACACCCCTTCTCATTACAGAGATGCACATCACCTAATATGCTTAATTGGTAGTAGGCTTTCGAGCCTATACATCTTGGAGTAAGACAACATGCATAAAGAGGATGATGTGGTCAAAATACTCATTTGCCTAATAATTCTGCACTCCCTGTACAGTGTTTTAACAGTGCCAAAATTCTTAATGAGGCATTACCCTGAGCAACATTGAGAAGCCGTGCATTTTTGTCTGGCAACACATGACATAACACAGAGGTCCATTGGGCAAGTATGATCTTTGATTATCCAATTGAAATGTAGTGATATCTGTACATAGTAGTACTGGTAGAGTATCTGCTATATACCCAAGTGTTGCACAGGGGTTACAAACTGTACAAACTACCTGCATATCAGACTTCTGTATCTAGGAATACTGGATACAAAACAGCCTTATTTCTCCAGATACAATTAAACACTATGGGCTCGATTTATCAAGCCTTCTCCTACCCTTCGACTGTAGGTTCTCACAAGAGAACCTGCAGTCAGTATTTAACAAGCGTTACAGAGGGGATGGGACTAAGTGTAAACAAAAATATCTTATGTCATTAAAGGGACATTATACACTCATGTTTCGTAGATTTATATAGCCCATAAAGTTTTTTGTTTTTTTTAAATGTATAGTTTTGCTTATTTTTAAATAACATTGCTCTGATTTTCAGACTCCTAACCAAGCCCCAAAGTTTTATGAGAATACCGTCAGCTACCTTCTCCAGCTTGCTCCTGTTTGTGTAAAGGGTCTTTTCATATGCAAAAGAAGGGGGGGGGTGTCTTATTTCCCAATTGCAGTGGGCTTTCCAGCTACCTTTTCAACAAAGCTAAACTGAGAGCTTCTAAGTAAGTTTTTAAACAGTTTTATACTGGATTTTTATATCAGTATCAGTGCATCTTATTCTTTATAGTAGTGTATATTACATGCAGTTATATGAAAATGAGCGTATACTGTCCCTTTAAGGCAATATTTACATATTCTAAAACGACATTTAGGCTACATGTACAAGTTGTATTTTATGCTTACCTGATACATTCTTTCCTTTTGGAATATATATATATATATATATATATATGTGTGTGTTTTTACTGTATTTCAAAAAATACACAAATAAATATAATAATGGATATTTGTAGCACCGTCTGTTTTTGATACTTTTGTATAGTTGCCTGGGTAATTTTATTTGGTAAAATGCAGCCACACATTTTTATTGGTACAGTATTCTCTCTTTTTTTTTTTTTTATTTAATTGTATGCAGCTACATTTTTTTAAAGCTTAAAAAATGTATTGAAAGTACAAAGTACAAATTGTAAATAAAGTAATCATCCAAAATCATATGAATAATATGCACTGCAATGTGTATTAAAAAGTAGGCTGCAAAATTAAAATTTAAAAAAAAAAAACTTTCCAAACTACTCCTTTTCACAAATTTGCTTGATTCACTTGGTAGTTGAACACATCTAGTGAGCCAATCACAAGAGACAAAATGTGTGCAGGCACCAATCACCAGCTAGCTGAACACATCTAGTGAGCCAATCACAAGAGACCAAATGTGTGCAGGCACCAATCACCAGCAAGCACCCAGTAGTGTAGGATATGTACATATTATCTTTCAACAACAGATACCAAGAGAACAGAACACATTTTAAAATAGAAGTGAATTTAAAAGTTTCTTAAAATGACCTGCTGTACCTGAATCATGCACGCTTAATTCTGACTTTCCTATCCCTTTAATATTCAGTATAGCCTTTATCCCAATATCTAAGTTTAAACTCACAGCTGCTAAGAAACACACGGTACATTTGTTTGATGTAAAGCCTATATTATAAGAGGTCTAATAAAGGCCCAAAAACAAATTATGCTTACCTGATAATTTTCTTTTCTTCTGACGGGAAGAGTCCACAGCTGCATTCATTACTTTTGGGAATTCAGAACCTGGCCACCAGGAGGAGGCAAAGACACCCCAGCCAAAGGCTTAAATACCTCCCCCAGTCATTCAGCCAAGGGAACAAGGAACAGTAGGAGAAATAGGGTGAAAAAAAAGGTGCCAGAAGAACAAAAATGTACTGCCGCCCTATAGATAAAGAGCGGGCGGGAGCTGTGGACTCTTCCTGTCAGAAGAAAAGAAAATTATCAGGTAAGCATAATTTATGTTTTTCTTCTTAAAAACGGGAAGAGTCCACAGCTGCATTCATTACTTTTGGTAAAACAATACCCAAGCTAGAGGACACTGAATGCAAACAAAGGGTGGGTATAAAAAAAGTAAATTTATGCTTACCTGATTTAAATTTCTTCTATGGTACGAAGAGTCCACAGATTCATCCTTTACTTGTGGGATATTATCCTCCTGCTAACAGGAAGTGGCAAAGAGCACCACAGCAGAGCTGTCTATATAGCTCCTCCCTTAGCTCCACCCCCCAGTCATTTGACCGAAGGTACAGGAAGGAAAAGGAGAAACTAAAAGGTGCAGAGGTGACTGAAGTTTAAAATCAAAAAATATAATCTGTCTTAAAATGACAGGGCGGGCCGTGGACTCGTCGTACCATAGAAGAAATTAATTTATCAGGTAAGCATACATTTACTTTTCTTCTATAAGGTACGACGAGTCCACGGATTCATCCTTTACTTGTGGGATACAATACCAAAGCTACAGGACACGGATGAACGGGAGGGACAAGACAGATGGCTAAACAGAAGGCACCACTGCTTGAAGAACTTTTCTCCCAAAAATAGCCTTCGAAGAAGCAAAAGTATCAAATTTGGAAAAGGTATGAAGCGAAGACCAAGTCGCAGCCTTACAAATCTGTTCAACAGAAGCATCATTTTTAAAAGCCCATGTGGAAGCCACCGCTCTAGTGGAGTGAGCTGTAATTCTTTCAGGAGGCTGCTGTCCAGCAGTCTCATATGCCAAACAGATGATGCTTTTCAGCCAAAAAGAAAGAAAGAGAGAGGTAGCCGTAGCTTTTTGACCTCTACGTTTTCCAGAATAGACAACAAACAAAGAAGATGTTTGACGGAAATCTTTGGTCGCTTGCAAGTAAAACTTCAAAGCACGAACCACGTCCAAGTTGTGCAACAGACGCTCCTTCTTAGAGGAAGGATTAGGACACAGAGAAGGAACAACAATTTCCTGATTAATATTCTTATTAGTAACAACCTTAGGAAGGAATCCAGGTTTGGTACGCAAAACCACCTTATCAGCATGGAAAACAAGATAAGGTGAGTCGCATTGCAATGCAGATAGTTCAGAAACTCTTCGAGCCGAAGAGATAGCAACTAAAAACAGAACTTTCCAAGATAGAAGCTTAATATCTATGGAATGCATAGGTTCAAACGGAACCCCTTGAAGAACTTTAAGAACTAAATTCAAACTCAATGGCGGAGCAACAGGTTTAAACACAGGCTTGATTCTAACTAAAGCCTGACAGAACGACTGGAACATCTGCCAGACGCTTGTGCAGGAAAATTGATAAAGCAGATATCTGTCCCTTTAGGGAACTAGCTGATAGCCCCTTCTCCAATCCTTCTTGGAGAAAGGACAAAATCCTAGGAATCCTGATCTTACTCCATGAGTAGCCTTTGGATTTGCACCAATAAAGATATTTACGCCATATCTTATGATACATTTTCCTAGTGACAGGCTTTCGAGCCTGAATCAAGGTATCTATGACCGACTCAGAGAATCCCCGCTTGGATAAAATCAAGCGTTCAATCTCCAGGCAGTCAGCCGCAGAGAAACTAGATTTGGATGCTGGAACGGACCTTGAATCAGAAGGTCCTGTCTCAGTGGCAGAGTTCATGGTGGAAGAGATGACATGTCCACCAGGTCTGCATACCAAGTCCTGCGTGGCCACGCAGGTGCTATCAAAATCACCGAAGCTCTCTCCGGTTTGATTCTGGCAATCAAACGAGGAAGGAGAGGAAATGGTGGAAACACATAAGCCAGGTTGAACGACCAGGGTACTGCTAGAGCATCTATCAGTACTGCCTGAGGATCCCTTGATCTGGACCCGTAACAAGGAAGTTTGGCGTTCTGACGAGACGCCATCAGATCCAATTCTGGTGTGCCCCATTGCTGAATCAATTGTGCAAACACCTCCGGATGGAGTTCCCACTCCCCCGGATGAAAAGTCTGACAACTTAGAAAATCTGCTTCCCAGTTCTCCACTCCTGGGATATAGATTGCTGATAGATGGCAAGAGTGAGTCTCTGCCCATCGAATTATTTTGGTAACCTCTATCATCGCTAGAGAACTCTTTGTTCCCCGCTGATGATTGATATATGCTACAGTCGTGATATTGTCCGACTGGAATCTAATGAATCTGGCCGAAGCCAGCTGAAGCCACGCCTGAAGCGTGCTGAATATCGCTCTCAGTTCTAGAATATTTATCGGTAGGAGAGCCTCCTCCTGAGTCCACAAACCCTGTGCTTTCAGGGAATTCCAGACTGCACCCCAGCCCAATAGTCTGGCATCCGTCGTCACTATGACCCACGTTGGCCTGTGGAAACACATTCCCTGGGACAGATGATCCTGTGACAACCACCAAAGAAGAGAGTCTCTGGTCTCTTGATCCAGATTTATCTGAGGAGATAAATCTGCATAATCCCCATTCCACTGTTTGAGCATGCATAGTTGCAGTGGTCTGAGATGCAAGCGAGCAAACGGAACTATGTCCATTGCCGCTACCATTATTCCGAATACCTCTATACACTGAGCCACTGATGGCCGAGGAATGGAATGAAGAGCTCGGCAGGTGGTTAAAATCTTTGATTTCCTGACCTCCGTCAGAAAATTTTTCATGTCCACCGAATCTAGAGTTCCCAGTAATGGAACTCTTGTGAGAGGGATAAGTGAACTCTTTTTTTACGTTCACCTTCCACCCGTGAGATCTTAGAAAAGCCAACACGATGTCCGTGTGAGACTTGGCTAGTTGGTAAGTTGACGCCTGAATTAAGATATCATCCAGATAAGGCGCCACTGCTATGCCCCGCGGCCTTAGAACCGCCCGAAGGGACCCTAGCACCTCTGTGAAAATTCTGGGAGCTGTGGCCAACCCGAAGGGAAGAGCCACAAACTGGTAATGCTTGTCCAGAAAGGCGAACCTGAGGAACTGGTGATGATCTTTGTGGTTAGGGATGTGTAGATACGCATCCTTTAAGTCCACGGTGGTCATATATTGACCCTCCTGGATCATTGGTAAAATAGTCCGAATGGTCTCCATCTTGAAGGATGGGACTCTGAGGAATTGGTTTAGGATCTTGAGATCTAAAAATTGGTCTGAAGGTTCCCTCTTTTTTGGGAACCACAAACAGATTGGAGTAAAACCCTTGCCCCTGTTCTGTTTTTCGGAACTGGGCGGATCACTCCCATGGTATATAGGTCTTCTACACAGCGTAAGACCGCCTCTCTTTTTGTCTGGTTTACAGACAATTGAGAAAGATGGAATCTCCCCCTTGGAGGAGAAGATACCCCTGGGTTACGATTTCTAAAGCCCAGGAGTCCTGAACGTCTCTTGCCCAAGCCTGAGCAAAGAGAGAAAGTCTGCCCCCTACTAGATCCGGTCCCGGATCGGGGGCTACCCCTTCATGCTGTCTTGGTGGCAGCAGCGGGCTTCTTGGCCTGTTTACCTTTGTTCCAAGTCTGGTTAGGTCTCCAGACTGACTTGGTTTGAGCAAAATTCCCCTCTTGTTTTGCAGCAGGGGAAGAGGTAGAGGGACCACCTTTGAAGTTTCGAAAGGAACGAAAATTATTTTGTTTGGTTCTCATCTTATTTGTCTTATCCTGAGGAAGGGCATGGCCTTTTCCTCCAGTGATGTCTGAAATGATCTCTTTCAGTTCAGGCCTGAATAGGGTCTTACCTTTGAAAGGGATGGCTAAAAGCTTAGATTTTGATGACACATCAGCAGACCAGGACATAAGCCATAACGCTCTACGCGCTAAAATGGCAAAACCTGAATTCTTGGCCGCTCATTTAGCCAGTTAAAAAGCGGCATCTGTAATGAAAGAATTAGCTAGCTTGAGAGCCCTAATTCTATCCAGAATATCATCTAATGGGGTCTCAACCTGAAGAGCCTCCTCCAGAGCCTCGAACCAAAAAGCAGCTGCAGTAGTTACAGGAACAATGCACGCTATAGGTTGCAGAAGAAAACCCTGATGAATAAATATTTTCTTTAGGAGACCCTCTAATTTTGTATCCATAGGATCTTTGAAAGCACAGCTGTCCTCAATAGGTATAGTTGTACGCTTAGCCAGGGTAGAAATAGCTCCCTCCACCTTAGGGACCGTCTGCCATGAATCCCGCATGGTGTCTGATATGGGAAACATTTTCTTAAAAGTAGGAGGGGGAACGAACGGAATACCTGGTCTATCCCACTCCTTAGTAACAACGTCCGAAATCCTCTTAGGGACCGGAAAAACATCAGTGTAGGCAGGAACCTCTAGATATCTGTCCATTTTACACAATTTCTCTGGAACTACAATAGGGTCACAATCATCCAGAGTCGCTAAAACCTCCCTGAGCAACAAGCGGAGGTGTTCTAGTTTAAATTTAAAAGCCATCATATCTGAGTCTGTCTGAGGGAACATCTTTCCTGAATCAGAAATCTCTCCCTCAGACAGCAAATCCCTCACCCCCAACTCAGAACATTGTGAGGGTACATCGGATATGGCTAATAAAGCGTCAGAGGGCTCAGCATTTGTTCTCACACCAGACCTACTGCGCTTCCCCTGCAACCCAGGCAGCTTAGATAAAACCTCTGTGAGGGTAGTATTCATAACTGCGGCCATATCTTGCAGGGTGAAAGAATTAGACGCACTAGAAGTACTTGGCGTTGCTTGTGCGGGCGTTAATGGTTGTGACAATTGGGGAGAATTAGATGGCATAACCTGATTCCCTTCTGACTGAGAATCATCCTGCGACATACTTTTAGTAGCTAAAATATGTTCTTTGCAATTTATTGACCTTTCAGTGCATGAGGGACACATTCTAAGTGGGGGTTCCACAATGGCTTCTAAACACATTGAACATTGACTTTCCTCAATGTCAGACATGTTGAACAGGCTAGTAATGACCACAAACAAGCTTGAAAACACTTTATTTAGTAAAAAAATAACAATCTTAAAAGACGGTACTGCGCCTTTAAGAGAAAAAAAAAAGCATACACGTTCTAAAAACTGCTTTAAAATACACCAATCTTTTCAAATTTTTGATATAAGACTCAATTTGTGTAGTTAAGTTTGCCCCACAAGAAAAACAAACATTTAACCCTTTATTGTGAAAACCGGATCGATAATATGGCCTAAATCCGTAAAAACACCCCCAGCACCTCGCCACAGCCCTGCTGTGGCGCCTATCTGCCCTCAGGGATTGGAAAAATGGGGATAAAGCTTTGATTTGGCCCAATACTTCCACAAGGGCCCTCCGGAGTTGGAGCTTGCTTAGTAAATACAACTGCGCATCTGAGGCGCGAAAATAGGCCCCGCCCATCTCACTCAATGTTTTGTAGGCCTAAATGAACTGCACCAGAGCGGTTGCAAACTAGCCATGTGGGTTCTGAGACCCAAAAAATAAGCCAAGTGTACCCTCAATAAAAGTTGCCAAAAAACGTTAACAGCACTCCCAGTTCACAAAACATTTGCCCACAAACATTCAAAACTCAGTGTCAACCATTTTTTAATTAGCCCCTTATGCAAGCTTAGTAATACCCTTCTATAACTCTTAGGATTACTGCTTACCCTTACCCTCATGGGAATACTGTCAGCCTTTCTGAAATACCAGTCTCTCCAGAAAAAAATGACTGAACATACCTCACTGCTATATAGCATGAAAACGTTCCTCACACTGAAGTTTCTTGCACCCCTCAGCCTCTGTGGGAACTGTTCTGGATCTTAGTGACAAATGCTAAGATCATCAGCCGCCAGGCAGAAGTCTTTATCCATCTGCTGCCTGAGAGTAAATAGTACACACCGGTACCATTTAAAATAAAAAAAACTCTTGCTTGAAGAAAATAAAAACTAACATTTTATCACCTCTTTCACTTTACCCTTCCTAGTACTTAGAGTAGGCAAAGAGAATGACTGGGGGGTGGAGCTAAGGGAGGAGCTATATAGACAGCTCTGCTGTGGTGCTCTTTGCCACTTCCTGTTAGCAGGAGTTTAATATCCCACAAGTAAAGGATGAATCCGTGGACTGGTCGTACCTTATAGAAGAAAAGGCGGCTCCTTCGAAAGGCACCACAGCCTGAAATTACTCAACACCCCACAAAAAACTACATATGACCTCAGCCACGCAACCTGCAAAGCTGTGCTACAGTTCATTCAGACCCAGAGTCTGCTGAGCTTTAGAGGAGTCAGCCCTGCAGCACTCAACTCCCACAGAAAACATTTCTGACCTAAAACCAAAAAAAAACAAAAAAAAAAACTATCAACCCTTGAGAGGGAGAGTAGGAGGAACCCAGAGGAGATCCGGAGGACCATCCAACATAGGCCCAAGACAAACTGATCAAAAATCCCTATCCACCACCGAGAGGGAGAATATAAGACTCCATGAGATAGCCAAAAGGCCCCAAACCAGCTAGAGCAACCCGAGGTTGTAATAGGACCACAGTCCAGGGAAACAAATTCCTTAAGAGGACAAGGACCAGAAGATAAGTCCATAGTCAGGAGAAAACGTCACTAGGATGACCGTAAAGTCACCTTCATATCCCTGATACCGCACCAAACCATTACCAACCATGTTGTTCCAGAAAACAGCGAGTTCCCCCTTGCAACCTAGACAAGTCAAAACCCGTCAGGCTAGACAAGCATAGACAAAAAAAAAAAAAACTGTCATAGCAGCTAAAAAAAGAGCTCTCCAAGAGGTCACAGAGCCCCCTGTGAGCAAAACTCACGATGACCAATCACCAGGCAGCAAAGCTGTCCCAAACCCTCGTGGGACACATCCCACCAAGCAGTGCCAAAAATCTCGACAACAGCTCCCTCCAAAGAGCGTTCCATCCCGGCAGCAGACACCGACAATAGAGAGATGGGCACAAAGAGTCCCCCCCATTAAAGAGGACAGATTCAATACCAGCAAACAGTCCATACAGCAAAAAGCAGACTGATCCCCGGCCTTCCTTTCAGGATAACGGTCCCAGCCCAAAGGAGAAAGATTAAAAACAAGAGTTTCAGACCCTTGGAAGAAAAATGATGGATCTACGAGGAATCAAACCCCCAGAGTAGAACCCTGACCGAACTGGTAGGCTATCCTGAACCATGACAGGAACCTCATGCTCTGGTCCAAGGACCCCTACATAGCAGCCTTCCATAAAGAAGGAACAATCCTCAAGTGAAGAAAATACTCTGACCCACAGCATTCCGATACCAGAATTCATTCCATGATTCTGAGAACTCAAGAGAGGGGAAAAAAAACTTATGAGGCAAGAAAAACAAAATTATGCTTAGCTGATAATTTTCTTTTCTTCAGATGTAAAGAGTCCACAGCTGCATTCATTACTTTTGGGAATTCAGAACCTGGCCACCAGGAGGAGGCAAAGACACCCCAGCCAAAGGCTTAAATACTCCTCTCACTCCCCTCATACCCCAGTCATTCTGCCGAGGAACAAGGAACAGTAGAAGAAATATCAGGGTGAAAAGGTGCCGGAAGAACAAAAATGATGTCCTCCCCACATAAAAACACGGACGAGGAGCTGTGGACTCTTTCCATCTGAAGAAAAGAAAATTATCAGGTAAGCATAATTTTATGTTTTTCTTCATAAATGGAAAGAGTCCACAGCTGCATTCAAGACGCGGCCCATTCTGAGGGCGCCTGAAAACCCCTACCCAACAACATCCAAAGCCGAGAACAACTTTGGGGGGGGGGGGGGGGGGGGGGGAAGGAAAAGGCCCAAGGACCCTGACCGCAGATAGTCCACAAGCCTTGCTAGAGACCGCAGGAACTAGACTCGAGTGAGTCAACAGCCTCCAAGGGACACCGTCGCCCAGCAGTCTGTTTCAAAACAACAAACCCCTTATTAAAGAAAGGGAACAAACTACCGTATTCTTCCACGAAGAAGAAAAGTCACGGAGAAAACAGGATTGTACTTGTAAAGCGCGGCTAATCCCCCATAAGGGACTCAAGGCGCTGCTCATCTTATCAACCTCGAAAGGAGGAAGGCTGAGTAGACCTCGCCGGGGATCGAACTTACAACCCTCGGTTTGCTACAGTGCAGAGTAGCCACAGTGCATTAGTATGCTGAACTAGCTGTCCAGCTAGCACAAGGAACTCCAGACCAACAGCGACCCACCAGTCTCATAGAAACAAGGGGAGGCTACGCCCAGACCCCAGAAATACAGAAACCACAGGATAAGTCCGGGAGTCTGAAACAGGGAGGATCTTACCCTAACACAGTGCTACCGCACTCTAAAAAGCAACTGAAGACGAAGGTCCCCAAGTCGCAAAAAGGTATCTCCGAATACTGAAATATTCAGAAACGAAACCTCATGCAGCAAGCTAAGATAGGTCTGAATAACAACACCTGAAGCAAAAACACTGCACGTTGCAGTCATGTAAAAATGACTCTGAAACTTAAATACTTGCAGGGCAAGCAGCTGAAGATAGGATCCTTCAGATTGCCAAGTATACACTAACCAGCGGATAAAGTCGCAGGCTAAGAGCCGCCAGTCCTTCCCTCAAATCTTGAACGTGGAGAAAGGAGAATCCTCAAAGAGGCTTACCGTACCTCGAATACTCAGAGGATGAAATAGCAGAGCAACAGATCTCAAATCCTGCTCCAACACCGGACCAGTCCAAGCAACAGACATGTCCAATAGACAGGGGGGACAGAAAGACTCCAACCACAAGCCCCCAGGGAATGAAAAGAAAAAGGGGGGACTCACCCACCCCAACAGAGCTCGGGTGCCAACCCAATCCGCTCCTCCAAAATAAGACACTCCCAAGGAGAACCCCCTAGGACCTGGAACAGAGAAAAGTGCAATAGATACATAGGATGACCTGTCACAACTCTCAGTCTTTACGTAGAGAGATCAATTTCCAACAGGTGGAACAGAGCCCACAGAGCAGCAGATGCTGCCCCTTACAGAAATAAGCCACCTGATCCAACCTCCTACACACAGGGCAGGACAATGACCCTCCAGATAGGGGAAAGACAAACTATCCCCTCCAAAGGGAAGGGCACAGAAAAGAACAGCGTACATGTTCATAAGACAAGAAGCCATAGCATGATCAAAACACAGATCAAATGAAAAAATCATCCAAACACCACTGTTGACCCAACAGAGAAGAAACTCCCCATGAAGAGGAGCACACTCCGTCCGAAGGACAAGTCAGGAAGGTGGATGTGAACTTCGGCCTTCCTGCTTGCAAGCCCAATGAGCTAGCCTCTGTCTCGCAACATAGGGTCCCTGAAAAAACTGGGTCGTCCCAAACCAGTCCACAGGATCATAAGTCTCCAGACATCCAAGAAGGATCCAAGACAAGAACCCTGGACCCAGAATCGTCCTAGAACGAACAACACCCCCAGGGAACACAAGTTAACCCGTCTGAAGCAATCACAGGGGATGACAACCGGGGAACCCGGAGAACGGGTACAGGACTCACTCGTAATTCCCAGCCCAAAGGGAAGAGAACACCCCTGGCCGGAACTGAACAGCCCCCAACAAGGTGCTAGGCCACGACAAAGTCACAATTTCTCTAGAGCCCTAAGGCCCCAAGGGCAACACAAGGGAAATGAGAACAAAAACAGTCCCCCGAAAGAAAGAGAGAGTAGAAAAGAAAGGTTAGTCTCCATAATCTTTTCAGATTAACGTTCCAGAGGACCACACCCAAGGGAGAAGAATGCAAAGCATCCCAATCCCAGGCAGAAAGACATCACCTAGCAAAAAGCTTTGAAAAAGAAACAACACCTCCTATCACCTCTGATATAGAGACGACTAACTCCCGAAGGAAGACAGAGCCTCACGGCCTTTACTTCCTAATTAAACGGCCAAACCCGCCAGAAAAAACGGACGAAGTCCAGAAAGTCTCAACCCAAAGGAAGAGAACCTCTAAAAAGGAACAAGTCCTAAAAAGACACTTCCAAAGAGACCATGAAAGACAAAACTGTAAGAACAGCGGTATGAAGGACCTAAATCCTCCAACCCACAACTGGGAAGGAACACTCTAGATCTTGGAAAATTCGGAAACTACTGAGCATGTCGCCGCGGATCTCAATGGAGTCCCAGCCCACTAGATTGAAAAGCCAATGAGGACTGAACCAATACCCCATGCCCCTAAGCAACCACGGACCCCCAAGTCCTCTCAGGATGCTAGTTGAAGCTTGTAAAATAACAAGTAAACAACACAAATCATATTTTGATCACTAGGCGCCCTCACCGGACCAGCCGGACATAAAAAGGCGTCACGTGTCTGAACTAGGCCTCAAAGACAGGAGGATTTTTACCCAGTCAGGACCAGCCTGAACCCAAGGGCGCCAGCACTGTCAAAGCCACAAAGAGTCTCCCCTGAGATGGAGGGATAAAGAACAGTCAGACAGAACATAGGACTAGTACGTCCTCACTCTTGTAAAAGTAAACACTGCGACCACAAAATCACAAGTATCAATTCCAGAGAAGAAAGAAGGAAACAATAAGGCAATCCGTAGGTTATCACCCAGGAAGAACGGACAAACCCGCAGGACCAGCCCAACAGGGGTCCGAGACTTCCAAGCTCAGAACTGGAAAAGGAAAAACACAAACAACAAAGACTATAAGAAGATTGCTTCATCCCCTTATGTCTATGCAAGCAAGCCAGACGAAGATTAAAGGGACACTGAACCCAAGTTTTTTCTTTAGTGATTCCGATAGAGCATTACATTTTAAGCAACTTTCTAATTTACTCCTATTATCAAATTTGCTTCATTCTCATGGTATCTTTATTTGAAATGCAAGAATGTAAGTTTAGATGCCGGACCATTTTTGGTGAACAACCTGGGTTCTTCTTGCTGATTGGTGGATACATTCATCCACTAATAAAAAAAGTGCTGTCCAGAGTACTGAACTAATAAAAAAAGCTTAGATGCCTTCTTTTTCAATAAAGATACCAAGAGAACGAAGAAAAATTGATAATAGGAGTAAATTAGAAAGTTGCTTAAAATTGCATGCTCTATCTGAATCACGAAAGAAAAAAAAATTGGGTTCAGTGTCCCTTTAAGACTGAGAATCCCTAGACCCATTATGAGTGGGATCCTCCAGCAACGCCAAAACGTGCCTGAGTAGAACACGAAAACGCGCCAGTCTATAACGAAAGGCGCATCATTCCTCTGCCGGGACAAAAGAAATCACCAGCCCCGAAGGTTGACCCCATGAGGCCTCAGGGGTAGTCGCTCCCCCAGAGGGTTGAACTGGACCAGGCGATCCCACACCTGACGAGCCCTGGTTAACGGAACACAGACAATATCGTAAGCACACTCCCGGGAGGTGCAGATGCGCCAGTGCCAAAGATATGGCCATGCAGAACCGTGTCGTAACCTCCGGTGGGAACAGGCTACACTCCCTAGAAGGATAAGTAGTGTTTGGGTTATCTGCATACGTAGTAGGAGTTTGTGGTAGGGAACTTGTCTTGTGAGAAATAGAATCCCCAGAGGCGGATGGCTAAGTGGGCACCTGATTCCTCAATCCCGAGGAACAGAGCACTGTAAAACGGCATTCGGAACATAACTGTTGGGCATGTATCACCCGGGCCAATTCATATTCTTCGCAAGAAGTAGAGTCTGAATCAGAGACACCCGTCTCCAAAAAAATCAGGATCCTCCATAACTAGGACACTGAATAAAAAATGGACCAATAAGAAAAATCTAAACGGCACCTTACACCCCCAATGACTGGAGCATTCACCACCTCCAGAGAACCAGACACCAGCAGACCAGGATTTCTCCGTCACCACACGGTCAGGAAAGCGGAAATTGAGTCACAAGGTAAACCTTACAGTCCATGCAAAAGCGCGCCCTACCATAAAGGCTGCGTCACTAGACATAGGCCGTTATTTCCAAAATAGCCATGAGCCAAAGCAACACTACACAGTAGCAGAAATAATCACATAGCAAACATGATTATAAACCCCCCTGTTCAATAACCCCCCTCAGGAGATATTAACCCTCGATTCCTAGATACAAAAAGGAGCCTCACTGAGACACTTTGTTAAAGTTATCATCGAAAAAGTTTGTAGCCCATCTCGGATAAACAGTTGTAATTACAATATATCCATGAAAATGAAACAATCTTACCAGAATCTACGGCGTGGAACAGGAACACGGCCCTTCAAGTGTGACAGATAGTAGCGTTTCTTCTGCCATGGACTTGAGAGAAAAAAGCAGGCATCGAAACTAGTCAACGCTGATTACTTGTGGAGCTGTTAATAGGAGTCGGGATGGTTTCGCAGAAAGACTCTCCCTGCATCTCCAGACTCTAACCTTCATCCGTGCTCTGAGAGGCTGAAAGGACTACTTAAAACTCCAGTCCCATCTCGAAGAGTACTACCCTCCATAAGAGACTATCGAAAACTTCTGACACTTCATTGCCAACATCCTGGGACGAAAGGCAAAGAATGACTGGGGGATTAGGGGAGTGGGAGGAGTATTTAAGCCTTTGGCTGGGGTGTCTTTGCCTCCTTCTGGTGGCCAGGTTCTGAATTTCCCAAAAGTAATGAATGTAGCTGTGGACTTTTTCCATTTATGAAGAAAACAAAAACCCACTGGTCCTTCACAGATACGGGGGTACCTCCCAATCCAGGAGAACATGTAAAAACCCTTTGCTCACCCTAGGTGAGAAGAAGAGAATTAGGCAACGGTAAAAACCCTACCAATAGAGGCTAAACCCCAATATTGTCAGTGCAGTTGGAACCACAACTGGAGCCTACCAGAAGCATCAGATGTCCCAGCAGAAAAGTAGGGATCCGTCAGAAACCTCAAACTGAAGCCTCGGGCTGATATAAATTTCCCATGAGAGTCAGAAACCTCCGCCCGCTCCAAAGGTACACGCGGGAGAACCAAACCCTAAGATTAAAAAGGACCGTTCATATCCGTTCCAGGCAAGAGACATGGTCCTAAGCCAGAGTCCTCGAAACACAGAGCCGAACTGAAGATCTAAGCTCCTGAGGAACCCATAAGCTGCTTCCTATGGTTAGGAGCGTACCCAGACAGTGCCTTACGCCATCTAAATCCTTAGATGTAAAGAACCTAGCAACATCCACAAACCCAAGAGTCTGAAAAAGACTCCCCACTGGTTTAGAAAAAGGGCAAACAGTACCCCTGGATCGCAAGGTAATCCATGTAGACAGGACTAACGACCTGACCCACACACTGGAGAATATAAACAGTCAATTTCCTGACCCAGACAGGCAAAAAGACTGCAACTAACCCCAGACCTCCTACCCTTAAGCCGAAGGGCTAGATCTGCAATAAGATCGACAGATAGCATCCGAGAGTCTAAAGACCATGGTAAGACAATGGGCAGTTCTTATCTTGAGAAGACAAAAGCTTCCAGAGATCCATGCAGGATCGGTCTTCCGACATCCTTGAAATGGAATAACAATGGGAGCCTCGCAGCTCCTGGTAGAAAGGCAGGGTGGTCTCTGCACTCTACGTACTAGAGCAAACAAGCACTGAGAAAAAGGAAGGACATGCCCGCACTTCCAGAAAAAAAAATGACCCAACCCAAGACGGGAGGGAATGAAATATCGCCACTGCAAAAGGAATGCAACTAGGCCACAGAGACGTCATCCGGAGATACCGCAAGCAAAGACGCAAATCTTCCACCAGATACTAGTCCTCCGGAAGTCAATCCCATCTCCAGACTCCAAAGGAACGGAAATCTATGGTTCTGAGTCCCCAGGAACCACGATGACATCTGAAAAAAAGTCGGTCACGCATCTCAAGCAATATTGCCAGAAAAAAAAAAAAAAAAAAACTTATAATCGGAGTAGAGCTGCAACAACTTATCGGCATAATCGATTATGAAAATAATTGTCAACGAATCTCATAATCGATTAGTTGGTTTGTGCACAGAACCAGCTGCTTTACTCCGCTGAGCTCCTGCACATTATATTGTGATTTATGGTTATGTCCTTAGCCTAAAGGATGTCTACAGACATTTTACTTTTCACTTTTTCAGGAGACTATAAGTTTCTTTTTAAGTTTACAACTACTGTCTTATGTGCAACCCAGAAATAAAAAATAGGAGTCATAATTTGGATTGTTGATATTAAATCAGGGGATTTGGGACTATGCTTTGCATGATATAGTGCCGAGCTTGTTATTTACACCTAACCCCAGATTGATGGCATTTGTTATATGAATTGATGTCACTAAAATCTGTTTGCACAGTTTTTTGCAGATTGCTTGCTATTGCTGATTATATGTACTATATAGATAAATGTGTAAGGCTGTGTCCTGTTACATACATATATATATATATATATATATACACACATATACACATATATATATATATATATATATATGTAAGTATATATCTATTATTTTAAGAGTGGACTAGATATTTTTTCCCATAACCTTATAGCTGTTTGTTTGCCATTCCATATAGATATTCAAGATATTTTCATGACAGAATGAAGTCCAGGCTTTCATTGTTAAGAGGCCCTTTGCATTGGTGGAGAGCTAACAAAGATAAATAGCCCACCTTGGTGAAATTGGCAAAACCCTACTTATGCATCTCAGGCACCTCAACACCAACTGAGTGCCTCTTCTCTGCTGCTGGCAATATAGCTGCAAAAAAGAGACCCAGCCTCAGCCAGGAGCATGTGGTCATGTTGACATTTTTGCATTTCAATGCAAAGTTTCTGAAAAAGTGAATAACAATGTTACAAACAGTGGTAGTCTACCTCTTTCTAATTCTACCTCTTTTCAAACAGTTTGAGATTTTGTTTTGCAATAAAAATTTGTTCTGATGCTTAAACATTGGACCAACAGTTATGTTAATGTAAAGTTGTAGTCTGAAGTTTATATTTATAACACTCAGTATGTAGATTTTTATTTTAAATATAGAAAAACTTTTTTTTATCCGATTAGTCTAAAAAATAAATCGGCCGATTAATCGATTATGAAAATAATAGTTGCAGCCCTATATCGGAGCTCACAACCTTCCTTCCGGAAGCGTTGGATCTATGCCCCAGGCCCCATACTTGTCATAGGAACACTGGGTCATAAGAGACATTCTATTGTTTTTTTTTTAATCCGACAAGATAATCAGCACCACAAGGGTGACATGAGCCCAAGAAAACAGTAGACAGCGCCGACCAGTACCTGCCTGGTACAAGAACACTCCAGAACTGTCTAAGGTCCAAGAAAAATCGACCCGAAGGTTCGATAATATGAACTAGAAAACATAACCTCGGTCTTAACCAAAGTGCGCAACTTCCTAGGAAGTGCCCATGCGACCACAAAATCGCAAGTATCAGTTCCAGAGAAAGAACATTCCCAAAACGGAAGTTATGTCAGACGTGAGCTTATACAAACAAATCAAATACATCCTAACCGGATTGAAAATAAAAGTAAGGCAGCAACTGCGGGTGAACGCCCAAGGAAAAAAGGTACGCCAACCGGACCAGCAGTTCAGAGGCCCCCGTTCACCCAAGCTCAGAACTGGAACTGATACATAAAAGAAAGAAAAACAGAGACGTCAAATGAGATTAGCTTCATTCCCAAGCGTCTAACCCAGTTTGCCATCCGGCATCTAAGGCCTCGGATTCCTCGGCCAACTAGGACTGGGATCCTCTAGCAACACCAAAACATGACGTAGTAGGACACGAAGATGTGCCAACCTATAACGGAAGGCAAAATTATCCCAAGGTTGGAGCCCCTGAAGCTTCAGAGGACCACGCTTCCCCAGGAGGCCGAACTGATTCAGGCGATCCAACGCCGGACGGGCACTGGTTGACAGAACATGGACAGTATCTTAAAAATATTTCACTTGGGAGATACAAATGAGCCAGTGCCATAGATATGGCCATGTGGAACCGTGCCGTAACCTCTGGAGGAAACAAGCCACCTTCCGGAGAAGGCGTAAAGGCTATAGGCAAAGGAAAGTTCTGGGACCCGCGCCTCACAGGACCTAGAATCCTCGGGGGCAGATGGCTCAACGCACTCCGAGGACCCTGAATCGGGAGAAGAGAGTACTCTGGATCGGCAACATTACTGATGGGCATGGATAACCCGGGCCATTTCATATTCACCCCAAGATGCATTCTCCGCATCGGAGACATCCGTGTCTTAAAAAAAAACAACAACAAAAAACAGAATCCTCCATCTTTGGATTACAAAAATGACAAACACTAACTGGCACCTTTTTTACACCCCCAATGGCTTGGGCACTCACCACCTCCTGTGAACCAGACAACCAACGAGCAGACTCACTCTGTCGCCACACAGTTAGCATACGGAAGTGAAAAACAACATAACTGCACGCACCTGGTCACGAGGTGCACCATGCAAGTCATAAAAAGGGCGCGCAAATTTAAAGTAAAGGCCAAAATGTTCCGAAAAGCCATGAGCCTAAAGTGTTACTACACATCAGCAGATAGAACCACATAAACATGATTAAAGTCCCCCCTGTTCAATAACCCCCCATTCCTATTTTAAGATAAAAGGAGTCCCATTGGGACCCTACCTTCTCGTTAACATCACATTCACATAATGAAGTAAAATGAAATGAATGTACCGGAATTTATGCCGTGGAACAGGAACACGGCCCTTCAAGTGTGACAGATAGTAGCCTCGCCTCTGACATGGACTTGAGTGAATAAAGGCAGGCAGCTAAACTCGTCAATGCTGATTACCAAGGTGCTGTTAATATGAGTCGGGATGGTTTCGCAGAAAGACTCTCCCTGCATCTCCAGACTCTAACCTTCATCCATGCTCTCACTGAGAGGCTGACAGGACTACTTAAAACTCCAGTGCCATTTCGAAGAGTACTACCCTCCATAAGAGACTATCGAAAACTTCTGACACTTCTCTGCCAACCTCCTGGGACGAAAGGCAAAGAATGACTGGGGGATGAGGGAAGTGGGGAAGGTATTTAAGCCTTTGGCTTGGGTGTCTTTGCCTCCTCCTGGTGGCCAGGTTCTGAATTCCCAAAAGTAATGAATGCAGCTGTGGACTCTTCCAGTTTAAAAAGAAAATGTTGTATAAGCTATAGGAGAGACCTTTGTGAGTTATTCCAGCTCTAATATTGTTGACTTTATTTGCATCCCATATTTTAGTTTTTTTTGAAGGGGCCCTACTATTAGATAAGGTTGTGTTATAAAGCCTCATATGTGAGGTTGATCAGTGAATTTTTGGATATAGTAGGCAATACCTCATTTCAGTTTGTGATGGTCTTTCATGGTTATAAGAATGATAACAGACTACTCATAATCCTTTTGTTTTGTATGTAAACAATACTTATAACCTCAATAAAAATGTTATAAAAAAAAATTTGAAAAAATATGACAGTTAAAATATCTCCTTTGCAATATGCACTATGGGTATCATGTACCTTTAAGGACATAAACGGGAAACAGTTGAGAAACAAAATATGAGAGAAAACAATCATAGCTATTTTATAGTATCAGACCTCAACAATATTCCTCAGAACTTTTTACAAGCTGTGTGCACAAATACATTTTGCCTGTTGAGTATATGTTACTGTAGAAGTGCATTTATGCAAAGAAAGTGAGCAAATGAAATCAATGTCACAGTGGCTAAAAACATGACTATAATATCCCTTTAACTTACCAGTGAGACCCAAATAGGCAACTACATAACGAGTTTCAAGGCCATCTTTTACTGTCTGAATGGCACCATAGATTGGAGGTAGAATCATAATCAGGTTGCTCACCGTGTTCCCTGTAGAACAGAAAAAGGATTAATACACCACAGACAAACCTAAGAAATCCAGCATTTTCACAACTGCATAAATAGAGGTTTCAAAATTATTTAACTAATCATCAGTTTATTTATTAGTGATTTGCAAAATGACTTAAAGAGATGATAAACGTGACAGGTTTTAAAATCGGGTCCGGAATCTAAGCGATTTTTAGATGGACTTTAATTGATAAAAAAAAAAAAAAAAATATGCGCAATAATCTAGCTGTTCCATTCTAATACCCAGAGCAAACGGTTTGAACTGTTCTCCAATTGGCGCTCAAGCTACAAAAGAAGTGTCGTATGGCTAGAGTGTCAATTGGTGAACAGTTTAAACTGTTAGAGTTTTGAAATGGGCAACTGGAGCACAGGGTATTAGAATGAAAGGGCTAAAGTAAATTACAGCACATCTTTATTAGAAGTGATCAATTAAAGTCCATCTAAAATATCGCTTAGTTTCTGGACCTAATTTAAAAACATGTCAAGTTCACCTTCAATTTAATGGCATATTAGAGCTAACTGTAAATAATTTTGCAGAATTTTCAAAAAAACCTAGGTTACAGAATTTGCTTTATGGCTTTTCTAGTGACAAGAGCAATTTTTACACAAAAACAACATATTTATAGCAAAAGGTAAAAAAAAAATAAAAAAAAATAATATAATGAATGAATATTGCAAAGTTGCTGTTTTTTACTACACACAATTAAACATTTTATATATTTAATGTATTGTAGCATGTGTACAGTATTTTGTATAGTTCTAGGCATCATATCAAAAGGTTATTACTGATTGTACATAGAAGGTGCACAGTGTAACAAACAAAACGTACAGATGCCTCTCAGACCGTATAAGATACATACTAGCCATACTGTCATCACAGACCAGTTTGGGTGAACTTATATAGTTACACAAATATTGTTAAAAGGTATCTTTAAAACAGAACTAATTTGTTCTAAATCTATTCGCTAGAAGGTTTTGGGTGGCAGCAAGATTAATATACATCACACACACACACATATATACATAATAATTATATATATATATATATAATAAATATATATATATATAATATATATATAATATATATATATATATATATATATATATATATATATACACATATATATATATATATATATATATATATATATATATATATATATATATATATATATATATATATATATATATATATATATATACACATATATATATATATATATATACACATATATATACACACACACACACATACTCTGTCAGACAGAGCAGGAGCGAGCTACTGGGCCCGGGCTGTGACTA